>NW_021632852.1:0-33612 GCF_004799145.2 Neltuma alba | reverse complement strand
TGGGGAACCAACTGACATTGAACCTGTTTATATAGTAGCAAAGCCTTTTATGGAGTATTCCATAATAAATATTCTGGTCTAGTTTGCCAGGGAAAGATATTTGCAATAAAGCCCACTCGATTTGATTGGACAGGCTATTCGCTTCTGCAGTGGCACCATCTCGACCGATATACTGGCAGATTTCACACTCATCCAAGGCCATGTCCGTGGCCTCAAAACTCGAGGAATGAAGGAAATCGAGCCGAGTCCTTCACACATACGTGCGGCAAGTCGCAAGCCATTTTGCCTTGTGAACACTAAGATTTTACATCTGGCTTCACTGCCATATATCTCTCACCAATGTTTGTCCACAAGGATCGGATCTGGCGTTTAGCAGTGCAGAATAAAGCTGAGAGACCAGGCCAAGAAATTAAGAAAATATTCTGACAAAGACGAGAGTCTAAGGACCTGCTCCCTAAGACATTATCAACAATGTGAAAACCCAGGATAAGACACAAGTTGAAATCATTAAATTTTCAGCAAAAACTCCAACCACGAGAGTAGTCTTTCCAGACAGAAATCATTTCAACAACATCAACATGAATATAAAGCTATCGAAGCAAGGTGCTAGGCACGGAAACACCCATGGCAATAGTTTATTAATGGCAAAAGGCCAAAACAGGATGCATACCTTGTTCTTT
Source organism: Neltuma alba (assembly GCF_004799145.2). Lineage (NCBI taxonomy): Eukaryota > Viridiplantae > Streptophyta > Magnoliopsida > Fabales > Fabaceae > Neltuma > Neltuma alba. The sequence goes on along the minus strand of NW_021632852.1, from coordinate 32,932 downwards.
CGTTTAAAATCTAGAAATTCATGAACAGCCATGGCCTTCTCGGCATCTGTGGCTTGCTCCATCACCTGGAAATTAAGACCATGTAAAGGACATTAGAGTCCATTAGGATTATCAATAGATAATTATTCTTTATAATTTTTCTTCCCCATGAAACCATAGCAGCAACATGTTAATTTAGCAAATAGAAAAGAACAGAAAAGACTGAAGGATGAAATTACCTTAGTTGCACTTTTCGTTCATTATAGACTTGTACCCATCCTTATCCATTTTCCTCGCTTTATAAAGGGGCATAAGTGTGATGCAACATAATCAACAACAGCCTGTTTAATGCGATCTGCCCCTCGAGTATGACATTTGGAAGCATCCCTATTTACAGTAACCTGTGAAACAGAGCTCTCATTTGCCATACAGTCACGCTTCCAGCTGGGTAATCTTGAACATGCATTTGATTCTTCCTCGTCCTTCAAATGTATGGATGGGTTAGAAAAGTAAGAATCAGCTGCAGCTGCTTGAGACTGCCATCTCTCAATGCGTGATAGTCTTTAATCCCCACACCACTAGTTGTTCAATCCATGCTTTAGTATATAAACTGCTGTCCAAAGCAACACTTTCTCCTGAGTGTTCTCTGAAATTCAAGTGGCTGGCAATTTCATTTGAATGACTCCGCTGTGATAGGTTATCAACTGACATTTTGGCATTGTCAAGGTCAACGCAAGCAGCAGAAAAATCACTGACCAGTCCCTTACTCTGCAATTCCTAGAATCTATCTCTGAATACAATCTTGCCTTCCTAAACCCCCCCAGACCACTTTTCCCTACTATCGTATTCATCATTCAATGGGTAATGCTCCCGTCTAGCAAATTTATGGAATGAGGGTATCTTTGGAAGCTGCAGCAGTGTATTGCACCTGGCTTCTGCTGAGGCATAAGCCTGCAAGGAACAAGAAATACGGGAACCGAGATGGGGAAGGAAACATTTGATCCGACAAGACGGGGATATTTCCAATGAATTACTTGCTAGGGAAACAAATTTCATGGATAAAATTATACCAGAAGAAATTGCTAAAGCACTGAGAAATCCAATCTTCGCTATATCAGCTAAGAAAATAATAAATTAGTGATATGGTAGATCAATACTAGGACAAATGCTCCATATTTGCAATAGCTTAAATATTACTCATTAAAATACTCAATCCTATCAAAAAACCATCACATGTAATTAACGCATACAAATGTGTGATTTATCCAAGAAAAAAATTAGCTGAATGCATAGCTCCAAGGAAGCGAGAAGCACATCTAAGTCAGATTGAAAAAGCCAAGACAAATTTAGAATAGCATTTGATCTAATTTAATCTGATCTAATGCATCACAAAAACGAAAATTGGACAAACATTATAGAAAACAAAGACTAATCCACAGGGAGGGGAGGGAAATTAAGGATTCCCAACTGCCCACAGTAACTAAAGTTGAAGGAGTTGGTTAGAATAAAAACATAATCAACAGGAGCTAAGGATTAGATGGTCATCCAATGTTCGTAACAGAGGGAGAAGTAAAATGTCTACAATGTACAACATGCCGTAACCAAACCGATTTCAGGAAGCTAATGTGTAATTTGACAAAGAAACAATAGGCTATAGAGGGTATGGCAGTGCAACAATATATCACAACAAATATCTACGGATTCAAATTTTGTAGTCTCAGTAAACCCAAAATCTGACGAGAATTTATGAGCTTTAGCCCAAAACATGAAAAAGGGTAGCCTATTTACAAGTGGCATAAAAAAAAATCCATCTTGTGAGTGTCAACTGATCTCTAGTGGCACTTAGGCATCACATCAACAGTTCCAGTCATTAGAACTACAGTTCCATAAGAAACATACCTCAGCAGCAGCCAGTGCTTTAGCACGAGCAGCTTCTGCCGCAGCAATGGCAGCCTGTTCTTCTTCGGACAAAACACAACAGTTACCCTCCTCCTTAGTAACTGCTTTCCCTACTGAACCTTGGGACCTGGAGGAATTGACGCTATGCCTCGAGTCATTTGCCTCCTGTTGTCTTATGTTTGTTTGCTGTGCAATTTCTTCACATTTGCAATGGAAGGTGAAACTTACTTCCAGCAGATGCAGAAGCCAGCAAACCTCCTTTATTGTCAAAAGCACCATGATGCATAGTCAGAGGTGGCTTTCCTGAGGTTGAATCTTTTAGAGATTTTCTCTTTGATAAATCTGCACTAGTTGCGTGTCTTGAAAACTTCAATCCACCATTAGAAGCTTTTTCCTTGCGGAAGATTTCAAGCCATACGCTGACCAACTGGCTTGCTATAGCACGTATGTCACGGCTAGTATGTACACAAACTTTTTCCTTCACTGTTTTCCCAATACCTAAGCCAGAAAACGGAGAAGATTAACAAAAGTATAGGAGAAACAGTGGGGATCATATCAACTCAGAGGCTCTCATGAATGTGCAGGAGCCCAAGATAAGCCACACGATTCATAACTTGTTCATAATTTGGCTACCTATATTTTTCATATTTCATACTGATCATCAAATAACCGGATCTTATATAACTAGATATTTCAAAGGGTAAGAAATGCATATACACCCACAAAATTAGTTGAAAATGTCCCGGACTAATAATTATGGGGTTTTATTAATGAGATCATAGAAGATAGAAATGGACCATCTCAACATATCTTCATCTTCTAAAATGCTACATGCACAATTATTCTTGTACCACCAAAATTCCTCCCTGCAATGATTCCCATCTAGTTGAATTATTTATACCCGTTAATCATTAATACTAGACATAGTAAAGATGCAGTAACAAAATCATATAATCCATATCTTAGCAGGCATATCTTAATTATAACAAGTAAAATATATATACCTGATAAGCGCACAGCAAGCAGATCAGTTGAAACCCGCACAAGGAGACGCACACAGTGCCGCAAGAGTTGGGTCCCATCCTTCCCCATGGAATCCTGGTAAGAGTTATGAAGACATGATTTACGAAATTCAATCACCATAAGATAAAGATTCAACTGGCTGATATTAAAATTAAAAAAATAAAAATAACACAAAAAAGTCATTACGATCCAGAAATTTGAGAACATTTCATTGATGGATATAATAGTACCAGTATCCATGAGTTAAGAATAGTGAGCCCTTCTTTACTCCCAGCAAAAGATTTCAAGTTATCAACAGGAAGACCCAACAATTGTTTAGCCACATGCAAGCGACCAGCGCTGGTTTTCACATTGAAGAACATGTCTCTTAGTAAACTTTCACGAGTAATGATTTGAGCACCGTCTAAAGAGCTCTTGTACAGGGCATTAGAAAGCTCAACTGCATCTAGTCTCTTTATTATATCCCTAACTTCATCCCTTTCAGTATCCGACTGTCTCAGTGCTGCCTCCATTGCCTCCACTTCAGCCGTATAATCATTACCAGTATTCAATAGGTCAATTATACGCACAGCCTCCCGAAGTCCACTCATCATCGCACCGCCAACTGTATCAGATGCTCTTTGCAGGTTGCTTCACCAGCAAAGAACAAGCAGTTGTCAACTGGCCTCCCTAATATATCATAGTCTTCTCCAGATGCTCCACAGAAACATACGAGTAAGCACCATAGCTAAAAGGATCCCTACCCCAATCAGTCACAACATATGCAACAGGATCAGGTACTGAATCCTCCCTGAAAAGCTTACGGAGAACCATCATTGCATGGTCGACATGATCAGTAGAGCTCAAACATTGACCATCTATTGCAGCCCTACCAACAACCAATGCTATAAGAACAGGAGCCCCAACCGTTTTCCTGACATTCCAGAACATAAAGCAGTGACCTCTTCTGTCTGTTTCTTCTGCTGTTGCTCCAAAGTAGTCCACTGCATCATCCCAAAACACGCTAGGAAATTCCAAAATCACTTTATTGAGAACTCCAAAACCAAGACGCTGGATGGAAGAGCATTTCCACTGAGGCAAAGGTGGGGAGAATTTTATAGTTTCAGCCTTCAGACAGCCAAGTGGAACAGTGATAAGGACAGCATCACCAGCAAACTCCCCGCCATTTGATGTAGAAACTCTGACTATGTCACTGTGGCCAGGCTCCTTACCATATGACACATTTGTTACAACATGGTCCGTGTGAATAACAAGACCTTCTCCTAGAGACTCAACAATAGCGCTATAACCCCCCTTAATCATACAATGAGCTCCCCCAAATCCACCATAAACATCATCTTGATTCCAGTAGGGGAGCGAAACCTCCTTAAGAAGAGCTGCACAACCATACTCTAAATGAGCAAAGTGCCAATCCATAACCCTCCGCTCTAGAGGACTTAAAATTTCCTCCTGGCTAATGCTTTCCTCAGCATCACCTCTTTTGGCATTGAATGACGCTCCAGAAAAAAATTTTTGTTCAACTTCTTCATTACTTCTACTGAAGCGTGTCATTCGACGCCTTGTAAGAGCATATTCTAAACCATCTTCTAAAGACATTTTCATAGCTTGTTCACCCTTCTGGGCAACAAGCAATACCATGTCATCCAGAAGACTATTATACTCAGCTTCAAGTGTTTCATCCAGCTCTGCAGGAACCTTCTGTCCTGTTACTATGTCATAAAGAGGGCAGTCACTTTTTAGCACGGTCAATTCAAGGCCCAACTGAGCGCAAATCAAAGATGAAGGATCTGGTCTTCTCTCAGTGGCCACATCAGCTTCAACTCCAGTGATAATGCTAGCACCAAGATCCACAGGAACAGAAAGAGATGAACGGTCAGTAAATACACGACCTCCTATTCTATTCCTAGCCTCAAGAACAGTTACAGAAAAACCCTGACGTTGCAAGTGGCGAGCAGCAGTTAATCCAGCAGGACCAGCTCCAATGACAATTACCTTTTTCACAGACTGCAATGGATCAGGTATCTGATCATCTAAGCTATATTTAACAGAGGTAGATTCATTGCTTTTCTCAGTGGCTGCAATAGAAGTCATTCTGCAATCAGAATTGTTGGAAGAAGGACCAGAACTGTTAATGTTTATGAGCCCAACTCCACTTGCCTGAATACCGTCATTTTCCTGGTAATCATCAATTTTTCTTTCTCCATGATGCAGCATATTTGATACATCTGACACCACTGGACCACCATACCTACTGCCTTCTATAGTTTCAGGTGCTGAGTTTACATAGTCAACTTTAAGCCCATCAATTTTCATGGAAGCATCTGACCTATTAGCGTGACCTACAATGAAGGTAACTCCATCTTCAGAGTCAGCCATGGAAGCTGTGGAACTGTCCTCAAATCCCTTTTCTTTTTCAAGTTTATAACTATTCCCGGCACTGGCTCCAGCATTCTTGTGAGAGGCAATCCCAACATTTATATAACCCTGCCAAATGTTTTTAAAATTTCGAATTACTAAAGCTATTGATACACTGCAGCATTTTCTCTCAGTAGAAGAGTAAAGAAAATAAAATTGATAACACAGAACCATGAAGAATGAACTTACACATTGATCAAGAAATGCATAGACTTCCCTAATAAGAGAAGAATGCGGAGATTCATCCTCAGATGGAGTATCACTGACTCCACAGTCAGAAAGAGGCAAAATGCGAGTGACATCTCTGCTCCAAGTACTTAAGATCTGATTTCTGTAAAATGCCATTACATTCATAGAAATAGAACTCGTTAAAACTTCTAAATTTACAAGTGCGGTGTGTCAACAAATTAAAACAAAACTAAATCTTTTAACAGCCAAAAATCCATCAAATTCCCAATTTAACTAAAAGGTATTTAACATGACCTTGCTAATCTTATAATTCGCAATGCCACACCCATAAAATTCTTTCAAGGTTGATTTGTATAATTTTGTTAGAGACTCTGAAGAATACAAGTCAGGAAACAAGGTCCTATAATATCACACCATTAACGAAAGAAACTAAACTGGCAAAAAGGCACTTTTGGTCCTTTAAGTTCACATAAAATTTTATTTTGGTCCCTTGATTACAGCAAATGAATTATCCATATCCTACATCAATTCACTCCAGAACAGACCAGAAAACCAAGAATATAACAACCTTCTTAATGCCAATGAGCTAAGAGCCTTAGTTTTTGTCAGATTTAAGTAAGTTTAACATCTATTTTTTCAAACCTCTGCCACCATTTTCCCCTCTCCCCACTTCCAAAAGAGGCCTTTAGTCAAGTCTTATGCTTCAGTAACCAAAACAAAAAGACCAAAAATCATCAACACTGAAGAAAGAAACCTTTTGTATGGCAAAAGGAAAATTGCAAACTCGCTGAACACTAGGAAATACCAATTGCAAGCACATACAAAAGCATGTTAAAAGGCTATCTACTGACCTACAATACAAATAGTCCTGGAGACCACCTTTCCGCTTCAAGATCTCCTTAAATCTTATCTTTTCAACTGGACCAACTGCATGAGCTTTCAGACCAGCTGATACTGCTGCTGTAACACTCTCTGACTCTTCATCAGCATTCAAAGAGGAACCATTCTTCAGTCTTGGTCTAAGGGTGCGTTCATCACCTACAACTCCTTGGCTTTCAAGAAAAGATTGATCATTTGTTAAAATCTCCCAATCTGCATCCCCCTCATAAGCCATATCTCCATGTCTGCGCTTCTTGGCCTTACGAATGGCACGCTGAACTGCTGATATCTTATCATGTTTGTCAGAAAACTCGGATCCAGAGACCGCATATTCTGCAAATGATGGGGTTCCATCAGCTCCTTTCTTGGCATAAAGATGACCATCATTTGGAAGAGATCCCTCTTCAGATGTATCATTAGAAGATTGAATCTGATGTAATGCTGAGCTGCATTTCTGAATGGACACAGCAGAATCAGTTGGAATGACAAAAGGTTCTAAATGTTTAATGGAGCAATTAGACTGGACAGCCAATTTATTCTCCTCAGCTTCGTTAGACATCATTGGAGGTAAATTACCAACAGAAATAACAGCATTTTGTCCTGCTGGAAAACCCCAAACAAGATCTTGCAGTTCATCTTTTGTATCCAGACTACCACCATCTACCTTGGCATGGAATCCAGAGGATCCCTCCGAAACTTTTTCAGAAACCAGCGGATCATTCTCATTCAGTAAATTTTCATGTAATCTATTCAAGGACTTGGAGACTAGAGGAGATGAGGCAATTTCTTTCTCCATAGAAGCAAGTTCGTCATTTTCTCCTCTATCATTACACATTACTGCCAGTTTATCTGTTGACCTTTTCTTGAACTCAGTCTCACTTACGCCACATGGCCCTTCCCCCACTTCTGAGAGTGAGGCAGTGTTAACCATTTCTTCACGACCATGTAACCTAACAGGACACTGCTCCAAACCATTACTAACAATTCTTTCTTGAAATGTAACCTTTTGGTGGGAGGGAGAGCAAGCATCTCCAAGTGGAACAAAAGATGGTTGCTGGCTGTCTTCAACGCAGACATCAGTCACAGACTCCAAAACATCACCAAGTTGAACTTTTTGCTGGCTATCTCCAACTGCCAGTCCGTTCTGAGTGTTTGAATGAAAAATGTCCTTGGAAATTTCCTCTGGAAGACAGCCACGACCAAACTTTTTATTATCCACTACAGATGCTGAAGCAGACGAATGTGAATGTGATCCTTGAGGCAAATCATTGGCAGATTTCAAAATTTTACTCCCAGAGTTTAAGGCAGAAACAGATTTAGATCCACAATCAGCCGTAGACTCTACAGTTTCTGAAATACTTTTAAAAATAACAGGGTTCAACCCATCGCTTGCAATCTGACTCCCAGATTTCTGCTTTGAACTTAATGATGCTCGAGATTTCCTACTCAAATTAGACTCTGCATTTTGGAAAATAGAAGACAATGAGTCTTCCTTCTGTTCTTCAGAAGAGCGTTGTAAACCATTCCCAGGCAATGAAACCAACCCTTTCTCATCCTTCAATGTACTCCTGGATTCCCAAGCAATCAAATCATCATTTGATGTAGTGTGACCCTCACTTCCCTTCAGATCCAAGTGAAGTAGCTCAAAGTTTCCTTGATTGCTGTCTGCTGCTTTTTCAGCCATAGTATCAGATCCATTATTACCCAAAACCAGCCCTTCATTCACGTTTTCCGGACCCCTAACTGGAGATGGAGCATCCAAAGAACTACTAGCAACCACATTCAAAGCAGAATTTCTTCCTCTGGTGGTTCCAGATCCCTGATCTCTCTTTGGACCCTTCAATCTTTTCCGGAAACTGGCTAAGGTATCATCCATACCCCCAGAATCCTCTTCTGCATCAACCAATTTCTTCCCAGTAGCCTCAGCATTCTGAAATCTATCAGCAGTGCCCTCTAAAGTCGAGTTAACGTTCTTAGAGTTTCGTGGCCTCCTCAGCTTAAATAGAGACCCAATGGGTTCGTTATCATCCGAGTCAACACCAATTTCCACCTGTTTCGACCTTTTCTTGGTCCCAGACCTCTTCACTTCGCCATCCATTTTCGTCTAACCCTAGGCTTCCAACAAAATCGTCAATTATAATGATTCCTTCAGCCCAGCTTCAGCGCCCAAATCAAGATGCACCAATTTAGAATAAGAATCATTGCTTTCCACTTTTCCATCGTCGGGAAGTTAAAGCCCGAGTTTCAGTATGAATCATAAATCAACCATACGTATAAATATAAATATTGTGAGAATTTGAAGACAATCCTTCACAGACACATAAACAAATACACAATTATTGATGAAGATTCCTTGAATCGGTGAGTCTGCGACCAAGTTAATAGTCAAATAGACGCCTTTACCTTGAAAACGAAATCCTGGAGAAAGCGGGAGGAAAAAATTGCATACTATTGATATCCGAGAGTGACTGAGCCCTTTAAAGAGATAGTGAGCGAGCGCGACACGGGGAAAGAAACCGGCAATACCCAACTTGTGCCCGGCGACGGGGGCGCTAATGAAATCGTTTACACAGTAGGGTGCGCACGTTAGCGTCTCGTTACAGCAAGGGAGGGGAATACCCGCACTATAACCTGCGCCGCTACAGGGAGAGAGTGGAGTGCAGAAAATAACGATAAAATTGAAAATTGGAATTTTAGTTTGTCACCAAAACAGCCATCAGTTAATTCACAGTGCTCCGTTTCCCATAAACAGGGATGCAGCAGATTAGGGCTCGGGCGCTGGCGGGCAACATGGCGGTAGGTAACGATATTGTTTTGATGAATTTTTTATTTGCCATGGCTTTTATATCATTTTATTAAAATGAAAAAAAATGTATGCAGTTTTTATATCTTTATTGGCATTTTTATGGAAGTATAGCGGATACACAAAATGTTTATTAAAAACATAATGAGTAAGTGTTATCATAAATTATCGTCTAAATCTTTAGTAAAATTATGCATCGATCACATTATCTCTGAAAAATTATATGCTTAAATATTTGAATTGAGTAATTAATAAAATATAAAAATTATATTGGACATTGATTTTTTGTAGAATTTTTGGGAGCGTCCACTCCACTGCAGAAAGCAGGGATATATGAAAGGGTATTTTTTAAGGAAAATTACAGTAAGTTTTAAGAAATAAAAATAATTACATAATAAGTTTTAAAAGTTGTCATTTCCTATTATGAAACTTATTATTACAGATTGCGTGGATTGTTATTATAATTTTTAGTAATTATTTTTTTTCTTTAAGATGTTATTATAATTCTCTTTTTTTTAATTAGCCAATATGTCCATATTTGTTCTTAGGACCCCCAAACAAACGTGGGGCAAAATTAAATTTAAACCCGTCAGGGTAAGCCCTCCTCATCGCTCGCTTGCCCTCGTGTTAGCCTCATACGCTTTCCCCTCCTGCGGTCGTGCTCCGCCATCAGCTCGTGGTCATCGGTTCAGGTTCCTCCGGTCCTTCTTTGATATGATATCTCGTTGTGCTCTTCATTGATCTGATTAGGGAAAGAGTGTGCATTTTTAAGAAATGTTAAGTGCGGTCATAGGAGTCCTACTAGGCATGTACTCTGTATTATTGCCAAAATGTTCTTAGCTGCCTGCTTTATTTAAAGAGAGAATTATAATGATGCTTCCAAAAAAAATTACAAAACAAGTTTAAAAAATTGTTGTTGAAGTTTTTTAATGATTTTTCAAAACTTAATTATATTTTTTTCTTATTTAAATGCACATTTCGCATAATCACCTTGTACTTTGTAAATTGTGATTAAAAATTTGTTTGTAAGTGGTTCTAAATAAATCCTCTCATAAATTTAACCATCTTTTCCTTTTCTTATTATCTCTAGATCATGCTCAAAACTCATCTTTAATTAAAAGTTGTTCAGTGTCACTTCTTAGTCTTATTGTGAGATGTAATTAAAACTGCAAATTAAAACTTATATTAAGGGTTGTATGTAATACATTGGCAATGTATTACCGCTAAACATCGCTGTTATGTATGTGTGCACATCATTATATAAACATAAGCATGCATGACCATATATATAGTTATACGCCCGCGATTGCATATCATGATTTCGTGCATCAATCATTAACAGTTATGTAATTATAATTATATAAATTAAGTTAAACATCCACTACCATATCTTAGCGTATCAAACCTTTTTTTTGGGAAAAAGATAAGGATACACGTGTTTGTCAACTTGTAGTTATTTTTCTCTTCTTCCCTTTTAAACTAAAATGAGTATATTGAGATTCATCTTCTTCCCTCCCCTCCAATCAATTCAGACAAGACAACAGTAAAAATCCCTTCCTTCTTTTTCTTTCATTAAAGTCATTCCCCTTCACTGAATCAAACGCAACTCAATGAAATACATCCACACAATGTTACCATGTATTTTATACACTAATTCTAAAAAAATATAATTTTTATCACTAGTTCTTATATAAAAACCAATTGATCACGAACATGAGAGGAGAAAGTTTGATCATTCAATACTGACAGAGACCCCCAAAAAAATTCTTCGACATTAACATGACAATTTAATTTAGAAACAGTATAGTTATTTTCCCTTTTTGCAGCAGGAAAAACTGCATAGGCACAAACAACTATATAAATTAAATGAGATAGTTTATAATCATGACTACTTAATAATCATATTAAAATTCTGGTAAAAAATAATAATCATATTAAAATTCAGGTTTTTGGTCGGATGTGTTAAGATCGAACAAGATAGTCACAGTATGGACCATAGGAGGACTGGAGATGCAGGACAATGACTACGTACGCGAGTCAATGCCAAGGGCCCAGCTGAAATGAGATAGTCCTTGTGGTTTTTTTTTTTTTTTTTTTGAGTCGGCAAGCTAGGTATTAGCAGGCGCATCTCGAGCCCGCCATCACCAGCTACGAGCGCGTCACAGGTTCGAAATTACAATTAGGGGTATGTTTGGATTGACGTTAGACAAAATTGACTTATAGTCTAACTGATTTTTGTAACTGAAGTTAGAATAAAAGTCAGTTAGTATAATATGATTTATATTTGAATAGATACTTATAAAAAGTCAGTTGAAAAAGTTAAAAGTTGTTTGGATGATTAATAGAAAAGTTAGTTTAGTTATAAATGACTGAAAAAGGCATGGATTTTATTGAATAATAGTGTTTGAAATTTTATATTTTTAATGTGATAATAGTTTAAAAATATATAAAATTATTATAGTAAAATATAAATAGTTTATTTGTGAGATTATAAAATAAAAATATTTGTTACGGAGAAAAATTTAAAAACACATGGTAGATAATTAATTAAATATACATAATGGATAAACAAGAATATAAATTAAAATTTATTTGGTTTCTAATTAAAGTAAATGAAATCACATGACTAATTAAATCGTAAACTTTGCACAATTTTCCTATAAGTCAGTTAGAAAAGTTGATTCAGATTGCGTTGGATAAGTCAGTTAGAAAAGTTACTTTTTTCCATAAGTCAGTTAAAAAAAAAGTTCCATCCAAACAATCTTCTGAGCCATAATAAGCCACTAATCTCAGTTTCACGCTTTTCCATATACTTTTGACTTTTTCAACTACAATCCAAACATAGCCTAGGTGCCTGCGTATGAAGCCCTTCTGAGAAGAGAGAAAAATTAAAGAGGTGCACATACATTTGATTACAAGAATAAGGGACTGAGAGACACACAGCCAGAAGCCCCCGACCTTGGGCCTCCTTCAACATCCATACGCACATTTCCTTCGATTTTTTTTAGTTAAATTATTTATTTTTTTATAAAATCTCAAAATCGTCTCCAATAAAAGTAAATAATTAACTAGTTAAAAAGGTTTATAGTTACTTACAAATAATTAATTTTAAAATATGTTAGTATTTAAACCGTTATTTAATATGCCGCTCAAAATCTGTCTTTCTGTCATTTCAATCAGCATCTCTGTCTCTGTGAATGAATGAATGAATCTAAATAGTATTTTTAAGTTATTAATACATGACTTGGTTAACTCATTTAGTAAGACTAGGAAAGTTACTAAATTATTTTAAAGTGTTTATTGTTTTTAATCAAACTAATTTAACTCACTTATAAATTAATATATAATCTAACAATACAAGATTATGTAACACTAACTAAATAATTTAATAATTTTTTAATATTCTCGAATTAGTCAATTAGGTTTTATATTAAGAATTAGAAGCAGTATAATTTTTTTTTTTACCGAAAGAAGTAGTATAATCTAAAACCATAACTTGCCGGTAAATGAATTATTGAATAATATAACAGAGGGAGAACGACAAAAAAAAAAGACATTGAAAATTATTAAATTTCAAACCAGGACTCACTACTACATTTTAACGTGTCTTAACAACGCTTACAAATAACAAGACATTCTTATAAGAATACTTTATTTAGGGTTTTATCATTTTTATAGCTTTTTTTGACATTTGTCCTATGACATGTCTTTACCATGGGAAAAACTCAAATGAATAAACAATACTAGCCCTGATCCTTAATACAATAACTTGTTTGATTTTTATTTTAGTTATAAATATAAGATTATAATCTACTTTGTTTTTCATATTTATCTTTTTTTTAATACAGTTTTTGCAATAATGATAGTTCTAACAAATACACTTAATTAATAAGAATATTTTAGAAAAGACAACAACTATTTGTTATAAATAATTAATTAAACTAATTTTTTAATTTACTTAAATCAGTCGATTAGCTATTATAGTAAGTATCAAAAGTAATATAATGTAACAAACTGTAGAGATTTCCACATAATTCTCCAAATCAGAAACTCAAAAATGGAAAATGACGTAGGCATTGCCTTGTTGAATTCTTTATGTTTTGCTTGGATGGAAAGAAAAGTTGAGAGGAAAGAAAATAATAGGAGAAAAAATAGAGAGAAGAAAAAACAGGAGGGAAGTTGTCATCATCCTTCTTGCTTGGATGGATGAGAGAAAATAGAGAGGAGAGAAAGTTAGTAAATATCTAAATGACTAAAATGTCCTTATCAAAATATATCATATTTAAAATTAAATTAAATTAAATATTGCAATAGAAAAATTATACTAACATTAGCATCATCGAATAATTTAAAATCAAATTATTTGATTTATATTTTTTTTCATATTATTATGTTTTAAAACCACATTATTTTAATAAAAACATTGTTTTAAGATAAAAAATAAAAAGTGAATAAATTTTTAAATATAATAAAAGAAAATAAATATGCAGAAGAAGAGAGAGGAGGGGTAATTATGAAAATCTTGTTTTCTTTTCCAAATCTCTCCATATACGGAGAGAAAATTTGGAGAGAAAATAAAATATGGAACCCATCTTATTTTCTCTTTCACTTTTCTTTCCTATTCAAGCAAAGAAAAACTTGTTTCTTTTCATATTTTTCTCTCTAGTTTTCTTTCGTCCTCTGTTTTCTCTTAGGGTGTGTTTGGTTGGAGGGGAGGGGAGGGCAAATGAGCCCCTCCCCTCATTTGGTTAAAAATTTTGGAGGGGAGGGGAGTTAAAATGTCCCCTCCCCTCCCCTCCCCTCCCTTTCCCCATTTTAGCTCCCCTCCAAATTGGGAGTTTTTGGAGGGGAGCCAAAATTTTGGACCATTATGCCTTTATGGTTTTTTTAATATTCCACTTCTACCCATAAAATATATTATTATAATATTTATTTCAAATAAAAAATATATTATCCTAAGTAAAAAAATAAAAAATATATACATTATTATCATTAAAAATATATTATAAAAATTATTTAAAAATAAAAATTATTTAAATAAAAAATTATAATATTATAAAATTAATTGTTTTTATAAATATATTATTTATTAAATATATTTTAAAGCTGGAAAAAAAGATAGCCTAAAGAAAATAAAATTTCATTTTTCTTAGAGCATATAAAATTTGTTAATTTGATTATTTTAAATATATTATTATATTAATTAGAATGAAAAATTACTATACCAATTTTTTAATACACATATTAACATGATAAGATTGAATTTTGATTAAATTATATAATTTAAATTAAGATGTAAATTAATTTATATAATATATCAATAAAAAACATAAACTAATATGTAAGGGTAAAATGGTAAATTGATTATTACTATCCCTCCCCTCCCCTCCTTGAACTAAACAAGGGATCATTAAATACCCTCCCCTCCCCTCCTTTTTAATCAAACCAAATAAGGTGAGGATGAAACCTCCCCTCACCTCTCCTACCCCTCCCTCCCCTCAAACCAAACAGGCCCTTAATCCAAGCAAGGGGTCAAAGAAGGTTATATATTCACGCTCTTCTGTGTCTCTCTTCGACTTCATAAAACGCAACCGTCAGTTTGATTTTATTTATTATCAATATCGTTACTAGCAGGCCAACTCTTCACGTTCGGGCTTTAAAGTCTGTATTACATACCAGTTTAACGCTGATATTAAATTAGTTATATAATAATGAATGGAAAGTTAAATTTAAATAACGAAATTATTATACGCACACACGGAATCAATTGAATTATGAGCCTTTTCCTTTCCGTGCGTTCTATGTGATCTAAAATTTATTTATAAAAAAATCACCTTGTTTTTTTTACCTGAATAAAAAGTCACCTTGTTTACAAATTATAAATGAAGTATGTTTTATTCCAAAGTTTGTACAAGACACGTGTGTGCAATCCAGTTAAACTTATTGACGGAAGATTCATGCATGTTGATGCCAGGTTTTTATTTTTTATTGGGCCAGAGCCATCCAGGTATTCGGGTGCTGGAAGCAATGAAAGCCCAGTGATAGGGGGGAAAACACCCAAAAGCTAAGGGCAGAAATTATCAACAAGAATTAATCCAATTAGTAAGAAGTTAGCTTACAAGTCATAAAATTGTGAGTTTAAATCTTGCTCTTGATATAAAAATTTTGCTAGTGGATAATCTGTAAGTAATTTTTTAAGTATTTTTTGAATCTGGACATAAGTTCTGCCTTGATAAATTCCGAGTCCAGCTCCTCTAAACTTTTAACTATAAAAAAAAAAAAAAACACAGGGATGGAAATTGAATGGCAAATCGAGGGCTTGAAAAAGGAGGGAGAACTGGTCCCTGCGGGCGGAAGCTGGCTATTGTCTCTATGTCTGAACTGTCCCATCTGCCCTTATCCTTTTTGGCACGATCCCCGCTACAGTTTTTTTCTCAAAACAAAAAAAACTCTGGAGATTAACTTATTTTAGGTAACTTTTACAAAATAAATACTTGATACGAGTTTTATTTCTTAAAGTGTACTTCGTTTACATGGTTCTCAAATACCCACGCCCAACCTTCAGCCCCAAAGCTACCGATATTTTTCTGTTTATCGATACATTATTATGTCTTAAATTACTCTGGCTCACTATGATTGTTTTTTTTTCTTTCCATTTATTATATATACCTTGTTGTTTTAGCCGCCTTTTCCACACACCTATCGACCTATTCAGCACAAATTATCAATACCCCAGCATTGGTTGAGCCGTTGAAGAGCGGAAGGCTGGCAGGTGCGAATCATCATAATTCTCTTTCTCATGCACACAGGGTTCTGAAAGTTTAAGCACACTTTGGGTGTTTGGTAGGCTGGAAAAAAAATTAAAATTTACTTTAATATAAATTGAAACAGCACCTTCTTTATCTATTTGTTTTAGATATTGTAAAACTATTTTTAAAATTTTGATTTATATTCAAGCACTTTTCATTTTGAGTCTTGTGTTTTTTTCTTCTCGTTCTTCCAACATGGGAATATCTAAAAACAGAACAGTCGCAGACAAATGGCAAATGGAATGGAACAGTAGAATAGGGACACTCTGGTGGGGGCAAAGACGAAATGGCCTAACAGAACATCAATCAAGCAGTCAAGCCTCATCCGCTTTGAATCTGATCGATGCTTTCATACATTCTCACACTGATAATACACGCAGTTTGCTTAGCTTGAAATTAAGTACTATCCCAAAAGTCTTTGAGAAAATCAGGAGGGGCAGGGGTTGTTTCGAGAAAATCAAAGGTTTGTCATTTGATCCAGAGGATAATTAGGAATTATTTCTTTAAAATAAAATGGAAGGTGGCCGGCTTCTTAATCGCGTGACACGAGGTTATATAGATGACATCCATCCATTTATTTTAAGAATAACAGAGCAGCATGCGACCCTTCAAAGTACATACGTCCTTGTTTTTGGGTATCTTCGAGTATGTTTTTTTTTTTTTACTGTATTTAATAAATTATACTTTGTTTTTATGATGCCATTATACTTTTTCGATCTCGCCCTCCTTGATCCGTCCGCTTTTTTCTTTTTATTATAGTTGCTGTTATTGTTATTATTAGCTCCGGTCCTAATTATATGATCTAGTTGGCTAATTTGAAGAGATTAAAAAAAGAAGTTAAATTAGTTATTTGTAATAAATATATGTTGTCTTTCCTAAAATATCATTACTAATCAACTATATTGACTACAATTATAATTATTAGAAGGACTACCTTGGGAAAAACTATATAAATATGAGAGACAAAGTGGATTGGGGTCTTATATTTAGGACTAAATAAAAATCAAACAGGGTCTTATATTAGGAACTGGAGGTAGTATTATTGATTATTGATTATTGATTATTGACTTCTGGGTTCCGTCCATGTCCCTTGGCAATTAATTAAATTAGTAAGCTACTATGGCCCGGATGATGGATGGATCCATTTCTTTCACCGTTCTTCATCATCTTCCTTGTTTCCACACTGGTTTGGCGTCAATATATATAACATGTTTAGGAGGAGAATTGTTCAAATATTATTTTAACATCCATCCACACTTATTTTCTGGCTTGGCTCTTTTACCATCGATCGCAACCGCCATATCTCACAATTCATTGATCCTGACATTTTTAATTAATGTTACTCCTATCATCCGAAAGTTGATGATTTGTGACATGGGAGTGTTATTAATGTGTATACATCCGAAAGTAGATAAGCCGTAATGTTATATACATACATATATATATATATATATATATATATATCACACCTCAATCTCTATGCAGCACATGCAAGAAAACGTGTCTAGTTAGTAATACTACCTCTGGTCCTTAATATAATACCCTATTTGACTTTTATTTTGGTCCTAAATATAAGACCCCAATTCACTTTGTCTCTCATATTTACTCAATTTTTTTAAAGATAATCCTTCTAATAATTATAGTTCTAGTTAACACACTTGATTAGCAAGGATATTTTAAGAAAGATAACACCTATTTAGGACAAATAACTAACTCAACTTACTTCATTAATCTCTTCAAATTAGTCAACTGGCTCTTATAATAAGGATCGGAGGTAGTATTATTTAGTGTAAAATAATAACATAAAATGGGAAGATTAAAGCATTAATTCAAAATAGATTAAGATAGCGACGAAAGCCGAGAGACGAATGGCGTATACCAGTGCAAGCTAGTTAATAGGAGGGCACCGAAAACAAACTCGAGGGCGAGGCATGCAGCTCTTGTGCGTAACGTGAATATGTATGTGCTTTGTGGTTACGTATGCAGATCAGAACAGACAGGGGGCGTGTGGCGTTTTCTTAGCGGACAAGGTTTTTGGTGCCGTTTATGCCACAAAACTAGAGCCTTGTTTTGCTTGTGATGGCCAGTGCAGAAATCATAATTTAACATAATCGTCCCAGCTAGCTTAAAACGGACAAAAAACCACGAATATATCACAACTTTATATCTTCTATCACAGAGCCTATAAACCGTGCGTGTTAAGGAATTTGATATGGATTTCCGTAGTCCTTACAGGCCTTTCAAATCCGCATATATGAGATTTGTTCACACATATAAATTTCTCTACCTTAGCTTGCAAGTAATAACCCCAGATCGAAGGTCTATTATTCTGTTTCTCTGGTAAGATATATATCAGATCAAGAAATCTGTGAATGATAAAAGATTAAATTAAATAAGATTTTAGTGCGTGGTGGTGGGGCATCTACTTTTGTTGAACTGTAGTTTCCCTGACCATATATATAGAGGGTTTTCACAAAAGAAGAAAAAAAATATACACGTGTAATGTGTTAGAGGAATTAAAGCAAAGCAATATCCACTCCACGAATCAAAGCATACAAAATCTCTGAGACCCATCGTAGCCTTCTGAGCTGATATTATTCGAGAATCAAGTTAGATATACGATGAACAATATAATGTCGGTGCATGCAGATGTTTGAGACTTACATGCGCAGCCAGGATCAACATACAAACTCTATCTCCGTCATTTGAACTGATTCCCAAACACTTAAAGGCATAAATTGAGTCTTGGAAAAAGGGGAGGGGTTGGAGGAAATGTCATCACCAAACAACATGAAATGGGACAAAACTCCTCCACATTTATCTTCAACACTGTAAAATTATTTCAAACAAACTACTACAAACACCCTCTAATCCGCTCGCAAAAAAGGAAGCAATGAATGAATGAACCTTTCATCTTGCTTTCTTGCACCTGTCATTCCTTAGCATATTGACAAAACGATAAAGTTTCTGCCCCTTCACACTCCTGCGGTTGCGTGGAGCTCCCTCTCCCTGTTTCATAAAAATAATAAAATTTTAGCTAGTAAATAAAAATTACCATTATTTTCCTCTGTTGGTTTAAAAAAAAATCGACAAATAGAATAAAAATTCACGAAAATTTTGTCAGCCCCAAAATATCAAATACATTGATATAATTTTTAACACGCTTTATGAAGTGTCGATCGCTAACCATTTTTAATTTGAACAGTGGAGTAATGTTTAGCACTAGCGGTAATGGAACCAGTTTTGGTGCTTATCACTTTGATGGGTATTTTAAGCTCATCAGATCTAGATTGTCCATATTTCATTTGAATGATTTTGATTTGATTTCTTTTTTATTTTTATTTGTTTAAAGTAATTATTTTAGTATATATATAGAATCTAAAATAAAAATAATCTTTTAACTATCATTCTTTTAAAAAATAGATTTTTCTATTTAAACATAATTAATTAAAGATTTTAACTCTGAACCATTTAAATCAAATATAGACAGTCCAGATCTAATTAGTTTAGAGTGCGCGCTGAAACTAGTTCCGGTGATAATAGACTAATAGCTGATTAATGACGAAGTTTTATTATTAGTACAGTAGAGTTAGAGTTATGTATATATATAGTACGTACTAGCTACCTTAACGATGTTACTAAACAAATTTTCACACACACACACACATATTAAAAAATACAGGGCACTGTAGAACTTCCGATCCCCTCGCTTAATAGGTTTACGTACTCAGTATTTGTGTAGCTTTATTCGGTGGTGTGGGGGCGTTGTGCATTTAGTCCTCCTCCAACCGGCGAACCGTCTAACTTCTCATTGGCATTCTATTATTTTGTTCAGGTCAAGGTGGTTGCCATTTAAATTAATTTCATAACACAAGTGCATATCGATAATAGTTAATGCTTTAATTCTATTCTCTCCCAGTTACCCAGTGCAGGTAGATATTTCTTTTTATGACACATGACCTTCCTTAAGTTTCCATATTCCTTTTTTTTTTTTTTGGCCAGCGCGCGTGTTAAGTTTCCATATTCAATGATGTTCTTCAATTAATATTTGTATGCCCACTCCACTTATTTCTTCTCTTCTTTTTTCCCCCACGTATATGGCTATGCGTGGTTCAATGAGCTAGCATTGCTTTGATTTTTTTTGTTTATGAAAAAGAAGAGGATGAAATCACATATTTTAAAATTTGGAAATTAAACAACAAAAGGAGGCATGAAGCGCAAAAGTTGAAACTGTGATTCTCCGTCAGAAGAATCCACGTGAATGGACGTATTCTAACATTAAAAAAGTTGCATGCGTGCATCCTTACACCAGAAATATTGCATGCATCCAATTGTATGATGACTTAATTTGATTCTGCGTCTCACGGTATGGTTAAGAGTGACTGTTCGCTGGTTAATGCGCTCATCGACTCGCACCTAAATCTAGGCACCTCACACACTCACTGAGGTTCAACAAGATGGGTTGAGAATGGGAAACAGTATCACTTCCGGTCAAAGATTAGTTTTAAATCTAAAATGACTTGATAATACTCTAAGTTATTAAAAAAAAAAAAAGTAAGATTGATGGACAAGGCAGGGAGAATATAATTAAATACAAAGCAGCGCTCCTAATTCGAGATCCTTCCAATCTGATGCAGTTTTCATGTGCTTCTCCAGGTCTATGCATGTCATTGATCGCTGTTCCACTTGTAATAATTTCATTAAAAATCAAAATTCAATTTTGCAAGTGTCCTTTTCAAATAGAGGATTTTGACAAAAAATTTAAATTTTATTTTGCTGCACCGATCGAGTGTGTTTAAAACTCAACATGTACACACACGCCGGAACTAGCGTGTGGGTATGCAAATGAACAGCATATCTTTAAATGCTTGACAATCTCGCGAGCTCACGGGTATTTATAGCGGAGACCAGAGAGGCTGCTACGCCATATGTCCACTGTCTATCCTCCAGCAGTTCCAACCAAGTTATCCTTCCCCTTCCCTCTTCTTACCATGACTTCACTTCCTCTTTTAATCCCTTCCTCTTCTCATCCCTTCTGCTCTCCACCGAAGCCGCCGGTGGCCGCTGGCAACTTCTCCATAATAGCATCGGCATTGTAGCCATGCACATGCAGTTACTGCACAACGACCGTGTCGTCATCTTCGACCGCACCGACTTTGGCTTCTCCAATCTATCCTTGCCTCTTGGCAAATGCCGCTACAACCCAAACGAGAAGGCTGTTAAGGTTGACTGCACTGCTCACTCCATCGAATACGACGTCGCCTCCAATACTTTCCGCCCTCTATTCGTCCAGACTGATGTCTGGTGCTCCTCTGGTTCCGTCACCCCCGACGGCCGTCTCGTTCAGACCGGCGGCTTCAACGACGGCGAACGTGCTGTCAGGGAGTTCAGTCCTTGCCCCACCTGTGACTGGCAGGAACAAAATGGCGCACTCGCTGCTCGCAGGTGGTACGCCACTAATCACATTCTGCCGGACGGACGCCAGATTATCGTCGGCGGCAGAAGGGCATTTAGCTACGAATTTTACCCCAAAACACCTGCTGCCAAAAATGCGTATAGTTTACCCTTTCTAGTGCAGACCAACGACCCCGGTGCCGAGAACAACTTGTACCCCTTCGTCTTCTTGAACGTGGACGGCAATTTGTTCATCTTCGCCAACAATCGAGCTATCCTGTTCGATTACAGGAAGAACAGAGTGGTCAAGACATTCCCGCAAATACCGGGAGGAGATCCGAGATGTTATCCGAGCGCCGGATCGGCAGTCTTGTTACCTTTGAGGAATTTGCGAAAGGCGTCGATCGAAGCGGAGGTTTTGATATGTGGCGGAGCCCCGAAAGGCTCCTTTAAGCAGGCGAACCAGAGTAGCAATTTCCTAGGAGCCTTGAATACCTGCGCTCGGATAAAAATAACCGACCCTAACCCGCAGTGGGTCACCGAGAAGATGCCCGGAGCCAGAGTGATGAACGACATGCTCATTCTCCCAAACGGCAACGTTTTGATAATCAATGGGGCAGCCATGGGCACGGCTGGATGGGAATTGGGGCGGAACCCCGTGTTGAACCCGCTTATTTACCGATCGAATAGCCCCCGGGGGTCTCGGTTCGTGTCCCAGAACCCGTCCAATATTCCGCGGGTTTACCACTCAACCGCAGTTTTGCTTCGGGACGGCCGAGTGCTCGTGGGAGGTAGCAATCCCCACACATATTATAATTTCACGAAAGTGTTATTTCCGACGGAGCTGAGGTTAGAGGCGTATTCTCCATGGTATTTGGAGGCAGAGTTTTCCAACGTACGTCCGAAGATTCTATCGCCTGCTTCTCAGACCAAGGTCACGTACGGTGGCAAGTTGGTGGTGAGATTCCAGGTGAGGGCAGCGTTAGCTCAAAATTCAGTGTCGGTGACGATGTTGGCGCCACCTTTTAACACGCACTCTTTCTCTATGAACCAGAGGCTGTTGGTGTTGGACGTTACTAAAGTATCTAACCTTGGAAATTTGACATACGGAGCGGAGGTTGTCACCCCTGCTTCGTCTGTCCTGGCGCCACCCGGTTTCTATCTGCTGTTTGTGGCTCATCAAGAAATTCCCAGCGACGGTATTTGGCTTCAAATACTGTGAAGTATGAACCAATTATTTGTATTAATATGGATACACACATATATATTAAATTTATTTATCTTCCATTTTAGCAAATCCATCTCCACGCCCTGAAAATTGAAATGATTCCTTGGCATGAACTCGCGAAAATTACAGCACACAGGTTTGTGCCTTTGATCACTTTATGGGGATGGGACGCTGAGGGTTTTTCCAATTTCATTTATGAAATTAATTCAAATTCGGGCGCCTTCTAATAATCACCCAACACAAAAATAAGAAGCAACGCACTGTTGCAAGTTACACATTCTTTTTTATTGAGAAAAAAGGCCACCGCTTGGATCTTCAATGGATGAGTTGGAGTGGGTGGATGTGAGGTATGGAATTTAATTTGGGACGGAGGGGTTTTCACTGCAAATGAAGTTCTGCAATTTACAGTGTGAACAAGAAAGCCTCGCTGGCACATGGGAAACGAGGGGACGTCACACTTGGACCTTACATTACAGTATTATCAGGATACGGAATATGTGTGGTTCAAAGTTCAAACATCACGAGCAACAGTAATACGTACTCCTGTGGGCGACATTGAACCAAAAAAAGAAAAAAACAAAAGAAAAGGGGATAGGAGAATGCGCGCGACCACATGGGAAATCTACAAAACGCTCTGCAGACAATAATTGGCTTTCTAAATGATTCATTGCTGTTTGTCTTGTGTCCAAAACACGACTAAGTAAAGGGGTCGTGGCACATTAGTTGCATGCCGATCTTTGTTTTTTTCGCAAGGGTGGGGGCGCAAAAGGGGTGGGGGTGAGGATTGAATTGCATTTTTTATTGTGCTGTGAAATTATGAAGCCAGTTCAATAACTAGCTTAGCGTTGTTGTTTAGAACTCTTGGGGTTAATTCCTCTTCAAGGGGAGGCGATGTTTTGGTCGAATTAAATCATGATTAGGAGGGTATCTCTTGCTTATAAGTTTATACTCAGTGAAGCAGTCACAAATCTCCCCAATACACTCAAGCACCCGAGACCGTTCCCTAATGTAGTCCCGCATCCTCATCGCCCAATTTAATCCATGAGATTCACGTTTTGATTTTAGTATTTTACTATACATACGCATCATCATCACATATAATTTGGCAACTACTTACGTTAATCAACCCGCATACATACATTTAAAAGTGTGTGGATGTGATGATCACATATCATCACACAGCCTGCGAATCAGAGAAAATACAGAGAATCGCCCCTTTTCTGGCATAGCTGAAGAAGCTAGCTACGAATTTGCTCTCCAGAGCTTGGAATATAGTGCAGATCTGATTTTTCACTTTAGAGGGAGATCAATCAAATAGCAAATCGATTAGCAAGATCAGGAGAAGGTATATTCAAGAATTTTTGCAACTGCTTCCTCTCATGGAGAGGAGGAGATTAAACCGTTCTGTGTGTGTTGTTTTTCTTCTCTCTTGAATATACGATGTGCTTTTCCATCACAAATAGTAATATACATGGTATGTTCTTACCTTTTCTAGCTCGATCTGGAAAATAATTAGAGACAGAGGACTTGTACATCACAGGTTCGCACATAACACTGTGTAAACAAGTTGCAGTTTGTCAGTAAGCACAGTGGAGGTTGCTTAATAAAGGGTAATAAATTATTCGAAGGAATACGTACTACGAAGAGGGCAATGGAAGGCCAGCCTGGCCCCCCACAAGCGCCCCGTGTTATGATGTTATCCCGATTCCCGCAGTTCTGTTTGCATACGGGACTCGGAAAGGAATGGAGTAGAATCGTTTAAACTCATCGTGGTTATTAGGCACCTGCTTCAAACTAAATATAAATACTCCTGTAAAATGTCAAATTATATTCATAAATTGCGATCACTACGGCTGAGCTCCCGTCTATTTTTTCTCTCTCTGCACTAGTGGTTTCTATGAAAATGTTTATTTGTCTCTCTGATCTTTATTACAAGTTTCAGTAAAATTTAAACATTGTGAGAGCAACTATATTTTTTTTCCTTCCAATTTTGGAGTAGTTATCTATGAAAATAAATATAATTTTTTTCCCTTTAAGATTGAATCCTTGAATTTGTCGGATGATCACTTTCATATCTTTTTTTTTTTACAATTTTTTGTTTAATAGTTGGTCATTTTCCCCCACCAATATTACAATTCAAAAAAGGCATCATCCCTGTGAAGTTCAAAATAAAACCATTAAGTTGGTTTGTAAAATAATACCCCTCATTCTAACTAAATTACACGGTTTAAAAAAAATTAAAAGTAATAAATATGTAAGAAGCAGACTTTTTTTCTTCCAAGCATATTTTATTTATAAAAAGCAAATAAGAGTGAGAAAAGATGAAAAAAAAATGTAGTATGCTAGCTTGCCAACCTTTTAATTAATGCAATATGTAAAAACACTTTAAATGTTCAGATAACCACAAAGTAGGATTCTTATAAAAAAAATTAATACAATTCAAATTTCAGGCTCTTATAAAAATGACAGAAGGAAGTGTACAATGCCACCAAACGAGATTTAATTATGGCAACATGCATTCATATTTTACCAATCGTGCAGTTATCAATAATCAATAATTAAGATAATATGCATACAAGTTATATTATATTATCGGGAGTTACGTAATACTCCTCCGGTCCTTAATGTAGGATCCAGTTGTTGAGTTGGTTTTGGTCCTAAATATAAGACCCATTTCTCATATTTATCAATTTCTCTAAATTACCCTATGAATACTCTATCAACCATAATCAAGTAGAAGGGGGAAAGAAGGTATTAAGAAAGATGATTATGGTGTTTTAGGAAAAACGTGTCACATTTCTTATAATTAACTAACTTACCTAACTTCCTTAATTTAATCAAATTAGTTAAATGGGTCTTATATTAAGGACCGGATGAGTAATTTTTCATGATCCGTAGATATATTCTGTATTCTTTAGTCTTCCAGTCCCTGTTACGGGGTTTTTTGGAGATGCATGTCGGTGTCTAAGTTGAGCTAATTTCAGGCCAAGCACTACTTTTCTTCGAGTTACAACTACATGAAAATGGCCAGCTTCAAGTTAATTACCTAATTTCCTGGTGACAGCGACATTTTATATCATTTATTACTCTTTTAGTACTTAATATAAGAGCTAATTGTTGAGTTGGTTTTGGTTTTAAACATAAACTCATTTCTTATATTTATTAATTTTTCTCTAAATTATCTCTATGGATACTTCCTCAACCATGATCAAGTAGAAGAGGAAGAAGGGGTATTAAAAAAGATGATTATGGTATCTTAGAAAAAACGTGTCACATTTCTTATAATTAACTAATTTACCTAACTTTCTTAATCTAATTAAATTGATTAAATAGGTCTTATATTAAGAATCGGAAAAGTATATTTTTTGCTCGAAATTAAACAGGTTAAGTCATGTGAATAATGAGTGGGGTCCAAACTCGAAGAAAATTGGCGAGGGATGGACCGATCTACACGAGCAGCAGAGAGAGGGAGAGAGCAGCGCTGGGCGTGGGATGCTTCGTCGTCATTCAGAACGGTGGGCCGCGTGGAGTTCGGTGGACGCGGAAGCCCAAGGGGTTTCGTTTGAGTCAGCATTTGCTAGCCCAGTGTATAAAAAATCTAAAATCTGGTTTCCCGGTCAGATCTGACTTGGCTTTTTAATGAAATTCTGGCTTTCTTCATAATTATATTTGCTGCCAAATTTGGAAGTATAGACGAGAAGAGTAGCGGCGATGAAGATGAAGACAATGGCTTACTCGTCAAATTTTTATTAGAAAACCGAGGTGAAATAGCTAGTGACTTTATTTGTGAGCTGTAAAAACACGTATATATTTAACGAATAATTTAATATTATATCGTGAACCGCACGATTTTTTTCAAGAGAATTCGAAAAGCTTTGTTTTTTCAGCCATCATCTTATATTTCATACTACCGGTATTGACCAGTCCTGTTTTAAGTATTGTTAATTAAGCTTGTTCGATCTCCCAGTATAGTTTTTTTTTAAAAGCTATTTAAGCCTAACTTAATTCATCTATAAAATTTTAAGCCATTTATGTGTACGAGAAAATAATAACAGGTTTAATGATTAATTAATAGCACATATACGCTACGATGAACGAATTTCAAATCACTCTAACCATACAACTACATTTTTTTTTAACAATAAGCAGTTGCAGGAATCAGAGACAAGTATGTTTAAGGATATGGATATTCTCTCTACTTCAATCTAAATTAGATATTCGTAGCATGCAACGAACACCACAGGCAGTTGTTTATTAAAAGCTTTCCGACAATTTATCCTAAGCTCTTGAATCTTGTTGAGTACGTGGAAATGCATTAAATAAACAAAAATCAAGGAGAACCCTTGGAAGAAACAGAACAGGACTACATGTCCCGTGAAATAATGCGTGGGTATTGATGTGAGATCCCCCCCTCCCCCCCCCCCCCCAAAAAAAAAGAAAAAAGAGGCTAAGTTCAGGAGGAGTTTGCATTGTCCACAGATCACAATTTAGATATTGAAACCTAGCTACCGAACAACGTTAGTTAAGTGTTAGCCTAACCAGTATAAACAGTGAACAAGTGTAACTACTTGGAGACCGTAATTTGTGCTTGAAAGTTGAATCCATGATAGATCACTGATTTTGAGACCTAGTTAAATTATTTACGCATTTTTTAAATTTTATTATTTTGAGAAATTCTCACGGATTAATCTGACTTAATAAATATAAGTGTCAAGAAATTGACGAAGGATTACTAAGTCTTGAAATTTAGGGCAACTGCACTACTTGGTGAAAAGTGAAGGAAAAACTGTGGAGATTTCTCATATCCACGTGATTTGCAAATTAAAGCATCCTCATTACTACCGGATCCGTGAGAAATAACGATTGAGAGGCTGCAAGAAAAAATTTTCATGCTCCATTGCTCATTCTGCTTCTTTATGTTTCTTTTTTTTTTTTTTTTTTTTATAATCATAACATGCCAATTATATTTGTCACAAAGAGTTCAAACTTCTCCATACCTGGTTACTATATTTTTAACTGGACTATAAAATCTCAACTATTTTTTCTTCTTCTTCAATCTATTATCTTGAGTCTTTTTCATGGGAAATAAAGACCCACGAAAGATAGCACCAAACTCTAGTCTAATCACGCATGTTTCCATGATCGTGGAACTTCTCTGAAAAAATTCTCTGACATTTAGTAGGTGTATATCAGAAAGATCAACAAAAATTACTTCCATACTTTACTAGATAAAATTCTTCTTATATGTACGCATACATAAAATAATTGAAACTGAATGCCACCTTAATATTGTGAATAAAATTTCATGAGGAGTTATCACGAACTATAATCATATGAGAAATTTTTGCAAGAAAATCTATATTTTCTTGTAATCTATTTGACCTGATATCAACGTTCACCTATCTTCAAAATATACATTTAATATATTAAATACTATAAACACACAATGGCGGGAATATATGAAAAAAAAAAGCTAGCTAATACAATCATGTTTGGGCCTAAAAGAGCATAGGTGACGAGACCCACATCTCCAGACGCGCTCCTTTCATAGTCTGCTAGACGGGGAAGAAACCAACTACAGTTTGCTAATTCATCCCTGCCCAGATCGACATATGAGAAAGGAAATTAGTATTTCGTTTAGAGCCAATCCAAAGAAAATTCGTATTGATACATTGCACAGGGTTCAAATATCAAAGACACAGCATTAAATAAAATGCCATTACATGGTCATATGATTGTGAGGGTAAAATCTAAATTTGATGCGGACTTTGATTGAGAGGAAATCTTAAAATATTTTGTTTTCATCGTCGGGAGAGGCCATGTGGGCATTTTTTTAAGTGCATTCCTCGTGGGGACGAATAAAAATGCAAATAGTAGATACAATAATATTAGGTAGAATCTTCCCTTACGAAAGGCGGAGATAAAGGAATATATAAAACCGCGTCCCAATGCAATGACACTGCTGGGGAAGTATTTATAGAGAGGAGTTACGCATTGGTCAAAACTAAAGACTCAATCTTCATCGTCCAAACTCCAAAGTATCTGAGCCGGAGCCTCCGTAGACGGCCTTCAGCGACATTTCTTAAGTGAGAGTTCAGCTCTGTTGCCCTGCACAGCTCTGTTATCGCTGGCCGCCACTTCCCCCGCGGATTTTGCCTTGCCGGTTTTGAATGTACGAGTCTCCCTTCTGGGTGGTCATCTTGCTCGTGCACTCTACCCCGGGCTTTTCGATTTTTGCTGCTACGAGATAGGGCTTCGATATATTAATCAGGTAGAGAATCTAAGCCACTTATATGACTGTCAATTAGTTGCAATTCGGCTATTGTTGCCCACTCTGAACTTCTTCTGATATATGAATACTTTCGAATATAGACCCTGTAAGTCAATGGAAGGTAATCAAAGCATCGACGCCGGCAGTACGGGTATGCAGCGAATCAGTTCCGCATTTGTTTCCTCCTCGGGTGCTACTCCGAGGCCACAGAACCGATTCGGTGCTCCCGGTCCCAATTTCAGTGCCTCTCAAATGGGTGCGCCTGCGTTTCTGATGCAACAAAACTTGAGTCCTGAGAATCTGAAACCTGGTATACCTCCATCCCACCCTAATATCCCAACGTCTCCGCATTATTCCCCAATTTCAGAGTTCCAATCAGCTTCCCAGCAATTACGTTCCCCGAATATGAGACCGCGCTCTTCCCATTCACGGTCTTTGTCTCAACAATCATTTTTTTCCCCGGATTGCTTGCCTCCATTGAGTCCTTCCCTTTATTGTGAGCCCTCGGCAACCCCTCTTTCTAACTCGATTTCCACAGACGTGTCCATGGAAGAAAGTGTGGTTAACTCTCATGGCCCCGGCATTTCTATGCCCGTCAATAGGGATCACACCTTTCAGGCTGGTCCTAGTGTTCTTCCTCGTAAAGGGCACAGGCGCTCCTGCAGTGATACTCCGTTAGGAATCTCTGGCTTCATTCAATCTTCTCCTCAGTTGCTTCCCTCTCCTGCCTGGATGAATTTGGACAGTTCAATTTCTAGAGGAGAGAGCTCGGGATTGCAGAAGCCAATTCAGTTGGTAAAAAAGGAGCCAAAAAAGGACGAGGGTCAAGTTGATCGTTACAATGCAAAACCTTTAGGTGAGAGGAAAGAGGATGTGATGGATGATTTAATTAGCGTGTATATGAATTTGGACAACTCTGATAGTTTGAACGTATCTGGTGCGGAAGAATCGAAGACTTTTGAAAGCAGTGATAATGAAGCTGAGAGTCTCGTAAGTGGAAAAACAACCTCTACGCAAGGGGCAACTTCGGGCTTTGTGGAGGAAAGGAGGGAAGGAATCAAGAGGAGTTCTAATGGGGATATTGCACCAGGTTCTCGACATCGGAGAAGTTTTTCCTTGGATAGTTCTATAGGGAATTTGCACATTGGAGATGAATCACCGAAACTTCCTCCATTGGGGAATGGAGTTGGTCAGCGCTCACCTAGCAATTCGGGAGATGGTAAAACATCTGAAATCAACATGGAGTTGAGAAATGGTGAATTCACTGAACTGGAGCTAAAAAAAATAATGGAAAACGATAAACTTGCTGAGATTGCTTTGTCAGATCCCAAGCGTGCAAAAAGGTATTATATTTCTTGTGCTTTTCCCCTCACCTTTTTTAATCTCCTCGCATTAAGATTAAGATTTAAAACTATAATAGCTCATGATGCTTCTTATATATGCTCCCAGAATATTGGCTAATCGTCAATCAGCTGCTCGATCCAAGGAGCGGAAGGTGCAGTACATTGCTGAACTGGAGCACAAGGTGCAAACTCTTCAGTCAGAGACAACCACAATGTCTACTCAATTTACCAAATTGCAGGTGGGCACCTTCTATGATGGGCTTATGTTCTCTTTTCCATTTTAACTTTCTCAACTATATTTTAGTTTTTATGAAGCTAGTTTTCATAAATCATGCTCATGACTCCCGATTCTGTGTTTTTGTGCTTGTTGCCAGCGGGATAACTCACAGCTTAAAACCGAGAATAGTGAGTTGAAATTCCGACTTCAAGCCATGGAGCAACAGTCCCAGCTGAAAGATGGTTTGTATATGCCCTTTTTTCTGCTATTTGGTTTTGGTCTGCTGAATCCCACTACCTACTCAGATTGGATGTTTTTTATGTGAACTTTCCCATGAAATAATTAAATGTATGGGATGATGTACATTGATTGTTTTTTTCAAGCATTCATAATATTTACTTTATGGCAAAGCTTGTGTAAGGATAGCTCTGCATACTTTTGGTTGTACTGATTTTCTTCTTATTTTGTAATGCACTGTATTCTTCCTTAAGGCATGTTACTTAATCATTCTATATGACCATTTCTGTTTCTTTACACTTGCCTGGGACAGGCATATCTGTTTTAATGTTGTCAAGTACCTGCAAATTTTGGATTCCAAGAGAATCTTTCACTAACGCTATTGATTACCCTTTAAGCTTCACTTTTAGTTCTTGTTTGGTTTGAAGAAGCCCCTCTAAACTGCATGTCAAGATTTCCAGGGTGATATTTTTTTTTGGCAAGTGTTTTCATTCATAGATGGACTACGTTAGCTGCTCATAATAGGGGAAACATGACCTCCTACTGATGTGCTGTGGGTTATACTAGTAGTAATTCGTACTTGGCAGTTAAGGCATCAATGAATAAGTGCATGCTCCGGTTAATTTTGCTATTTCCTGTTCTGAATTTTTTTCTGCAGTTGCAGGTCCTTTGCTTTTATATTTCTAAATTTAACAGGATACTATAATGTCTTATAAAGCGTGATAGTATTTCATTTAAATAACTGTTTTGCGTCCCTGTTTGAGCAGCTCTGAATGAGACCTTAACTGCTGAAGTCCAGCGTTTGAGGCTTGCAGTCACGGAACTTGGTGGAGAGTCTATTCTCTCGGGTTGCATAGCTCGCCAACGTGCTATAAATCAACAAAGGTTCCAATTGCAACACGAGCAGCCTGGCCAGCTCAAACGTCCAGAAATGCAAAATCAGCCTCAGGGGGAGACCCAGACTCAGTCGCACTAGAGTCAAACGTAATGAACTGGATGTGCTGGAACATAGATAGCTGGTCGTTCTCTAGTCAAAACTACATTTAGTTCCTTTAGGAAATGGGTGGCATTAGTTTTCTTTTTATATTTTAATTAGTCTATACATCAGCTCTATTTAATTAATTAATTTGTAAGCTTCACCCGTTATAAAATATATGCGCGGAATAGTTTCTTGTTTTAGTAGTGGTCGTGTCATGACTGTAATTTCGACCAATTATATACTCCGTTTCTTCACAGTGTTAATTTGTTCCGCATTTAGAGAGACCAAAAAATTTGAGAGCAATAGTCTTAGGGCACTGTCTATGTGGACGTGCACGAGTGTTGGCGAAAGCGGACTATTGGGCTTTTTTTTTTTTTGGGTAGAAATCAGTTTGTGCTTGCTGTTGAGCTGCCAAGGGTTGCGATCATTTGGTGGTGTGGCATCTAGGGGCGTTTTGAAGTTTGTTTCTTTGGGACCCGAGTGGGAGAACAAGTGAACACAATATAAGATAGCTGAGAGGGAAGCAGGAAGCCCGCTTGCCCAAAATGGAGGTAGAATTACTTTAGAACCCCAGCTGTGTGACTCAATTGGCATTTTTAGTCATTGAGTTTGAGCTCTCTCTGCCTTTTCCTAAGGTGCCATAGCTTTCACCACTATCATGAGACTTGAGCTTCAGTCTTCTTACCAGTGCGAGACTTTTTCTTCCTTGATCGCTGAGCAAAGACTTTTTTGTTCCCCACAGGTGTTTTGGAATACTCCCAAAATCATTTGAAAAAAACTGTTTTGACAAAATTATTTTATATACTTAGTTCGCACAATATTTATTTTATATATTATAAAATCATGATTCAGTTTTATTCAAATACTCCTGTTCAAAAAAGCTGCATCTATGTTGATTTTATAATTCCGAGGAATATTCCTGAATTCCTTGGTAGTTACCGGATCTGATTTCTGAGACATATGGGACCTCCGTGTGATTTTGTCCGAGGGATGCCAACGGAATTCAGATTTTCGATGGCTTTTCCCCTTCGTTCCTTTTGGAGAACAGGGGGATAGAACAATTTACTCAGTAATTTTTTTGGCCCCATTCACCCATGCGTAGAATTTGTACCTTACCATGGGACAGGGAAAGCCTGCCATATTTCAAGGAGTCAACAGACAAAAGGGTAACAAGTGAAAGAAAATGCTAAGCAATAACAAAGAAACTCTATTAAATTTTTTTTTTCGGTAACAACTCTTCATTAAACTTGACTCAACTGATTTTATT
>NW_021632851.1:0-61752 GCF_004799145.2 Neltuma alba | reverse complement strand
CATATTTATTATAAATAACTAATTTAACTTATTTTTAATCTATTTAAATTATTCAACCATAATTAGGATAAGAGGTAGTAATTTTTTTACCTGACTACTATTGATAAAATATTATTCGTGTTACCATATTCGGAATTGAGAAACAACACGCATCATCTCAATTTTTGGGTGAAAAAAGGCATCTAATTATAACGATAATTTAAAAGCCAGAAGCCTTTGTCAGAGACGATCACGTGTGCTCCACGTGTCGATACCGTACGGAAAGCCGACATTGTTTACTTTCTGTTTACTCTGGCTCTGTCTGTTCATGTTCAATTGTCCGTTTGTTTTCCCGCCCCGAAAGTTCGCGCCTTTCAATTTCCCAAAAACTGTACACACTCACGTTTTCAACGGAGCAATCGAAGAAAAGAAGCGCTCACCAAAATTCGGGAAAAAGGTCACACAGTACTTGTTTACTCACAGCAAGATTCCAAAAGTGCCGGCCATGAGCGGCCTCCAGAATCCGACACATTCTTCTCCTATCCTTTTCGTTCTCTCACATCCCAGCAATAGCCCTTCAGCTTCTTGGCCGTCTGCTTCCGTTTCTTCATCACTGTTACTCGGGCATGTCACTTCCTGTACACATCGTTACAAATGGGATCATACTGATGCTGAGATCGGCACCCTAGAGAGTTATGGGCTGCGTTCAGGCTAAGCCATCGGGGGGTTCGGAAGCTAAGGGCCTAGAGAGGCTGAAACTAGAGAATGGGTATGTTGGAAATGGGGATTTCGCTGCTCATCGACGATCGATGGGCCAGATATATGGCGAATGTGAAGATATTGGTAGGGTGCACCAGCGCGAAATCAGAAAGCATCGGCTTGGGTCTGGTATTGGGAACGAAGAAAGGGAAGGTAGCAGCAACCGCTGGATGGGAGAGGGGAAGAGAAATGCTGTGCATGATGGTGAGAAAATACCAAGGAAATCTTTTGACGATGAGATGGTTGACGGGTGGCCCAGATGGTTAGTTGATAATGTTCCTCGAGAAGTTTTGGCTGGCTTGGTTCCCCGGAGTGCTGAGTCATACGTAATGCTTGACAAGGTCTTTGTTTGGGTTTTGTCATGTTCCGGATTAGATAAAGCTGAATGATGAAGGGTTATGCAAAATGATGTAGCATTCTTTACACATCCAACGTTATTGCTCCTACATCTTAACTAAGTACTAGCCTATTACTATGCCGCATCATTTTGGGATTCTTTGGAGCATTCTTTCAAATGTGGCGTCATTTTGGGTACTAGTTAGATGTTTGGCTGCTTGAATCATTAAGAGTCTTGAAGTCATCAATGTTTGAGTTTGGATCAAAAATTTGATTGAAGAGGATTTCTATTTATTAATTACCTGATTGAGTGAGATATAAACTGAAAAACAATTAATGTGATTAAAAAGTTCGAGCATGGGTTGTGATTTGTAGGTTCATAGGTTTTTCATCGCTGACGATGGTAGAAAGCACGTTAATTGACTGGGCCCATGTGTAAAATTTTCTGTTTTTCAGGTAGGACAAGGAACCTACAGCAATGTTTATAAAGCACGAGATCGGGCCACGAGGGAACTTGTGGCCCTTAAGAAGGTTCGCTTTGATAAATCCCAGCCGGAGAGCATTAAATTTATGGCAAGGGAAATTGCGATACTACAGATATTGGATCATCCTAATGTCATAAAACTTAAAGGATTGGCTACATCAAGAATGCAATATAGTATTTATCTTGTTTTTGATTTCATGCAATCAGACTTGGCTAGAATAATATCTCGTCCTGAAGAACGACTCACTGAACCACAGGTTAATTAAAATTTTCTCATTGGCGCCTTTGACAATTTTAGCATTTCCCATAATTTACCATAATAATCTGGAAAAATTGATGTAGGTCAAGTGCTATATGCATCAATTGCTTTCAGGTCTGCAGCATTGCCACGACAGGGGCATCTTGCACCGAGATATCAAGGGGTCAAATCTCTTGATTGATAAAAATGGAATGCTCAAGATTGCTGATTTTGGGCTTGCCAATTTTTATAACCTAAACCATAACCAGTATCTCACCAACCGGGTTGTGACGCTTTGGTACAGAGCTCCTGAGCTATTGTTAGGTGCCACGAATTATGGAGTTGGTATTGATTTGTGGAGTGCTGGATGCCTCTTGGCAGAAATGTTTATGGGAATTCCAATCATGCCAGGAAGAACAGAGGTGATAATGCCCATATGATCTGCCAAAATCCTTTTTAATTAAATTCCATCTTTAGCTTTTGGTCTATTTTTGTGTCTATGTTGTGTTGTCTGGTCATCTTCTATTATTTCGTTCTGCAAGTCATTTAAGTTTCTCTGCTTTCAGGTTGAGCAACTTCATAGAATTTTCAGGCTATGTGGCACGCCATCAGAGGAGTACTGGAAAAAATTGAATCTTCCCACAACATTTAGACCTCCGAAGACTTACAGACCCAGCCTAGCAGAATCTTTTAGGGATCTCCCTCCATCTTCTGTGGGCCTTGTGTGTACTCTGCTCACATTGGATCCTGCATACCGTGGCACTGCATCTAAAGCTCTTCAAAATCAGGTGAGTCAATCCGGGCGAGAAATCCTGATAAGTAGTTGTGATCTCCGCACCTAAAAATGCGTGCTTCGTATTTCTTTACTGAAAGATTAGATGTTCAGTTGAATTGCGCATTGAATGAATTACTCTCTCCTCTACTGAGGGATGCTCAAAACCCAGTTCTTCCCCTGTTTTGAAAATATGCACCCGTTTCCCTTGTTGCACTGACATTTTCTCTGACAAATGATGAGAGCTTATTTTGACTGAAATACCCTGATTTTAAAAATAGATGGGAGGTTTGTGTGATTTTTCATGATTCAAGGTATTTTTTTTAATTTACTCTTAATTAAGATTGATCTTGATTGAAGAAACTTTTATCTTAAGTACTGCCTCACAACTAATATCAAATTATTACAACTGCACTGAATTTCATCTATCGAAATCCCAATGAAAAAGTAGGATATAATTGAATGTGTAACTTATTCGGATTTCCAACATAGATGTACCTTCTGCCTGCAGTTTTTCTTTACAAGCCCATTGGCACGTGATCTCTCTGGTCTGCCTGTAAGCTACACGGAACATGATGGGCAAAATCTTACCAATGAAGAGATCGAGTAAGTCGTTTTTTGGTACTCAGTGTTCTGAGGTTAGTTTCAGTCAACTTATAGATGCACAAACTCGCTACATGTAGAAGGCAGTACCCTGTATTGTTTTTGTACCTAACAAGTGAGGTTAAGCCGACTCTGGTATGCGTTTATAACATGAGACTTCTTTTCTTAAATAATACTACCTTCTGTCCTTAATATAAGATCCTATTTGACTTTTATTTTGATCCTAAATATAAGACCCCGATCCATTTTGTCTCTCATATTTATACATTTTTTTCAAAGTAGCCCTTCTAACAATGATAGTCCTGATCAATACACTTGACTAATAAGGATATTTTAGGAAAAACAATACCTATTTAGGACAAATAACTAACTCAACTTACTTTCTTAATTTCCTCAAATTAATCAATCAATGGCTTTTATAATTAGGACTGGAGATAGTATATGTAGGCATGAGCAGTTAGCAAGATAAGGCTTGTTGTAATACTTGCAGGAATGTGAATGCTAAATTAAGACGATCTCATACCCGTCATGAGAGGCGAAGGAAGAATGTGGCATCCGGCTGGCCAACAGAGCATACTGTATCTTCTAAAGAGGTGAAAATCCTCCAAGCCTTCTGCTCTGTTCATAGTATATGTATTTATTTATGTATTCCTGTTGTTGTTCTACGCATGTCTCCTTGTTGTAGAACTAAAAGTAAAATTTTGAAGATTCAAGAATTTTCTGGGAGCAACTCAATAATCTGATTTATGAAGTTCAATAAGAGGAAACATGCATGACTAGGCAGTCCATTTGTAAGCTTGTAGGCTGCAACTAGTTAAACCCTAAACTCTAAACACCCAAAATACAGCTCAGCCGGCCAACCTCAAACAAAATGCTGATGATAAACCTCAACTAAGAATTAAACTAAAAAAGCAACTGCGTTACTCATGCTAATGACATGCAAACCACTGATATGATTGACGGTGTTATATTAAAATTTAAGTTCTGACCTTGAGAAGGACCATTTAATTAAGTTGTCTCATTTAGCTCCCCGACAGTTGTGGGCGTTGATATTTGCCCTGTTAGTGTTGACTTGCTCCACATCAATCCAGAGGAAGCATCAGACAGATTGAATATTTATGAGGTCTCCATTGTGTCCACGATACAGGAGACCACAACCTGTAGAAGAGAGCTGGTGTTTTTTCTGCACACGTCCTTTTAAATAATTATACCAAAGATGTTTAACCATATCATGAGCTTCAATTTTTACCGGGATATACTAGATAATTCGGTGGATTTTTTTTTTTTGGTCAATTCGGTTGATTTTTCTGCATAATATTATGATTACTGCCTATTTGATGCTTGATTCATTGTTAGGAAGCAAAAAATATGGGAAGAAAAATTGACTAATGCGAAAGTCACAATCTATCAATAAGGGTAGTGCCAATATCGTGTATAAAACATAAATTTCCTGATTGATAATGTGATGCCAAACCTAAAGGAAAGAAACTAAGAACACGGTTGATTAGCTCAAATATCAGATATACTGATATCAATTGGAAAAGAGAAGATCATAACTGAGTAGACTTATGTTAAGGAGCTTGTATTTCCTTCAAAACAAGAAAAGAGAACCTGATGGCATTCTAAACGGTGTTCTTCACATGTTATACCAGGAACTGAGCAAGGAAGTTGAGGCATTTGTTCCTAATGAAGAACAGGGCAGAATCCCCCCAAGCAGTAGGACATCATCTGTTTCTGACACTGCTGAGTCAAAGGATCATCCATCTCCTCTCATTCTTTCTCCAAATTTGGCTTTTGGTGATCAAAAGTTGTCCCACAGAATCCATCGCCATGTTAATGTCAAGAACCTTCCTCCATTACCCAAGTCTAAACAACATGCGTCCAACAAACAAGACAACAACTACGGACCACACCGGATCCTCAGGTCAGCTTCCTCCAGAGAATTTAGAAACCCAAAAAAGGGTGTCTTTGGAATTCATTGATAGGTCTCAACAGAACGGGTGGCTTTTTCCCTTCTTTTGGCCATGAACAGGTGGCATTTAAACCAATATTTTTTAAAATGTCAACTTTTTTTAATTTTTATTTTCATTCTTTTCATTAATTGTGACTTTATGAAGAATGAAGATGATCTCGTGTTGTGTCAACTTCTTTGGTCAAGGTCATTCTCAAGCAGCCTTACCCTACCCATCAGGGAGCCGTGTGACTGGCGATCCCTCTTTCCCCTACATCAATTTTTGTTTCGGAAAGTTATATGATGATTTAAACGACTGTTTTAACTTAAGTAAACGTTATAAATTAAACTGAAACCCAGAATATTAACGTCATATAAACGGAAAGGAGTATCGTAATTATGTTTAGCACTGAATTCGGCCTGATTTGTAAAATTACTGCTTCTTTTTTTTTCCCGTCTCAACGTCCTATGTATAAATTAATGAAGAAAAAGTAGGTATCTTTGCGGGAAATCATCAGATCAGATTCAATATACATGACGTGTATGACGAACTTTAGGTTTTGAATTTATCGCATCCAAACTATTATAATCATAAATAAATTAAAAATTTTCATGCACTGAATGGAACCCTAGCACTTAATGCAAGGTACGTGGCAAAGCAAAGAAAAATGTAGACTAGAGTATTAGACATATACATAAAAAATAACCATCCTAAGCCAATTGGAAGTTCTTCAACTTCCTCCTTTTAAAACATGAATTGGTCAATTTTAAACAGAACTAGATATAAATATTAGGCAGACTAATCTCTCTTTAAATAGTAGGAGTCAAGAGCAGATCTCTCTCAGCTAAATTAAATTTTTACATTTTATGGGGACCCACGATTGATTAGACTTGTATAAGTGGGTTAATTAAAAAATAATGATTGATTGATTAGTCTAATCCATATATTCCATGACCTTAAGTTCCACTTCTTCTTGTTCACTCTTGGGGCATAGTCCATTACAATTATCCATTTCATCTTCTCAGCATACAAGCAATGCGTTATAAAAAGAAGCAAACAATATCCCCCGATGAGTGAAATAATAAATTGCATCATATTCATGTTATAACCCAGCTTCATTTTTTCCTTTTGGACCGGTATAACCCAGCTTCATACGTCTTATAATACCCCTTCCATGGCATAATATAATCACTAATTGTGTCTGAACAAAATATAAAAGAAGAGTTAACGAGGGGTTAATATATATTTGGTTCCTCAAGTTTTAAATCATAGGTTTTGGCTCTTCAAGAAGCCAAATAGTCTGAATTTTTATTGAATTATAAAAACCAATATTTTAAATAAAAAGAAATTTGAAGGATTAAAACCTATAATTTAATCAAAATGAAAGCAAATTTAAGCGACCAAAAATTGTATTAAACCTAATTAGGGTCATGTATGCTGTTCATATATAGAAATAACCTTATTATGGCTGGCCGAGTTTGTCTTCATGGATAATCAAACCTTTTTTTTTTTCTGAATTTAAATGCCGGTATCATCACATTAATATTAAAAATTAAACCTCAATTCTGAAGTGACACTTAGAGGTTGGACCCACTTCTAAGGTGAGGCGAGGCATGCTTTGATTTGTGATTTCATATAAATTATTTCTCTGACCTTAAATATAAGACCCCTTTCGTGATATAATTTACACTATGAAAGGGATTTTATATTTAGAACTAGAGGAGTAGATTAGATGATGTACGCTGTTTAATTTGCACTGATTAAAGAACTATGAGTCCATGTCATTAAATTTAGTAAAAGAATAATCTGACCTAAATTAAAGGGAAAAAATGAGCTGTTGCAAGCCAAATATGTCTAATTGAAAAATTATTTATAAGACTAGACTTCCGACAAAAATTAGCGTGTGTGAATGTAGATATATAAATATATATTTATATATATAGAGGGGCGGGGGCCGAGAGACGGGTTCCAAGATTGCTCATCAGAGGTTCATTAAGATGTTTGGTTAAATATTGAGATGCACTTAGTTGACCATAAATCAACCTCAGTTTCTTGGAAACTCACCAATATCAATCTCTGCGAATTCACTACTCTCTGGACTTATCCAGCTGACAGATGTAAGTGTATGATGTCTGAAAAATTGAGTTACATTATTCTAACATGATTTGTTATGAATTATATATGCATTTGATATTAATAACCATGGATGTTGATCATAATTAAGCACATACAGTTCTACTTGATATAATCTCAGAAGCATTTTCTGGGATAATCGCGTGAATCAGAACCTTTATGATTCTAAAGAAAATCTATTTCAGAATCATAATCTCAGCTCTTACCTCACAAACACACTACGTACTTCCCTTTAATTTCTTGTTTGATATTTCCTCTCCTGTTACAAAAGCACCCCACAGTTAAACCCTTAATTAATCTCTCCCATGTCTAATATAATTTTCACTGCCAAACTCCTCCATCAGCACCTCCAACACACATACACATAAAATCTCCAACAGCTGACATAATATTTGCAAAGCAAACAAGTTTTACAAAGAGAAATAACTAAGCTTGTTTCCGTTTGGTTAAAACAAAGCTTAGCTTTCCCTTTTTCCTTTCCTTCCTTAATGTGACCTTCAAAGATGAGACATATGAAAGATCTTCACAAACTCGGTGAAACTTATATAATCAAGTCTAGTTCTTAATTGTACGTATTTTTTTGCCATCAGATTCTTGAATAAATCCATGAAAAGCAATTTTCTTTTCTTTTCTTTTTTTACAGTTTCAAGATTACCTCGCAAGATTTTTATTGAAAACTCTGACAGCTAATTATGTTTAGCAGCTAAGACAAACTTTACCTAATCAGGTATTAAATAAGGATGTGAAGCTAATAATTAGTAGCCGTATCGGTGAACTTGTTCTTGATCCACTTGAAGCTGTTTCTGACGCTGGATTTAAGCTTGCCCTCCACAGTGAAACCATTATAAGCTTTGATCCTCTTCTTCCTCTTGAACTCTGCATCATTGGAAGTGTAAAAGCCATTTCCTTTGTGGCTCGGTCCATTGAAGCTGTAAGAGTTGGATCTCTCTCCGAACCCATTGAACTCTGCGTAAGAGCATGATGACTCAGGAACCGACTTGCTTTTCTCCATTAAAGCTGAGAAGCTTAGCTTCAAAGCCTCTCTCTCTCTTGATCGATCTGTTTTGTCTTTTAGCTCTTGAGGATCGGCCTGCATGAACACACACAAAGTGGTTGAGGGTTTTTAAGAGGAAGGACGAAGGAGAGAGACAGAGAGAAGGGGCATTATGATCCGGTGTGGTGGCACCCCATGTGTGATGTTGGACAGCTGCAATGGGAATCATGACTTGAGGGGGGAGGTGGGGCCTACTTGCCGCACAAAGACACGTCACCGTCTGCTAGTGATGACACAGATTGAATTCACTTGCATGATTTACAAAAGTGAACGCTGATGATAACGCGCATGATCCTTCAAGCATATTCTCACCAAATTGAATTTTTTTTTTTATTTGTATAGGACGGAATATATATAAATTGATGTGTTAATGGGGATTGAGTACCAGGGGCTAATTGATCACAGCGCGATCAAACCAGATTTGAATACTCGATAAGAAAAATATTTATATTTAGTATTTGGTAGTATCTCAAACATGATTGTCTCTAATAAGAAAATATCTGGGCTTAGTAAAAAAAAATATCAATTGATGTAAAAAAATGTGAGTATATCAAAAATAAGTGTTTATTACTTTAAGAATATGTAATTCTTTTTACCAATAAATTAGTCCCTTTTTTCCTGGAATTTTGACATGGATCGTGAGAAAATGTTAGGGTTAATTCATTAAAATGTGTACAAAATGAAGAAAATATAACAAATTCACATAGTTGAGGTAGGGACCACGCTATTTGATAATGGTGGGGTCAATTTGGTTGCTTTGTTTAGTGTTTCTGCGATGGGATAAGGCACTATGTTTTGCTTTGTACAAAGTGCCCATTCTTCATTTTCAAACATCAATTCTCTATTTTATTTGTTTGGTGACGGGGGAACTTGCATATATCATGTCCCATTTATCTTTGGATCTTTACCATTAAAATTTGTACATTTACTTTAATATTAGATGGATATATATAATATAAATAAGCAGAAGGCCTCAATAATTAAAAATTAGTCATTTCCTCATTTTCTACTCACGTGTCAACTTTTTTAATATTTACATGTGGTTAGGATTTAGATGTAATTAATTTT
This sequence comes from Neltuma alba, assembly GCF_004799145.2. Taxonomy (NCBI): domain Eukaryota; kingdom Viridiplantae; phylum Streptophyta; class Magnoliopsida; order Fabales; family Fabaceae; genus Neltuma; species Neltuma alba. The sequence continues at coordinate 52,374 of NW_021632851.1, read as the reverse complement.
CTTATTTGAGACACACATATATAATTCTCTACCATAAATAACTAAATTTGCAATAATTTAAAAGGTTGCATGAAGTTCCAAAGACTTGAAAATAATGCAATGCCTCTTTGATTTAATCTTTCCCCCTTGAATTGCACGAACCTGAGGTCTGAGGTAATGTAAGATATATTAGGTGACACTTCGGATGGTTTTGCAAACATTTGAACATATATACATTTGGCATATATAGGTGATCGATGAAATTTCCCCCAAATCTTGACCATATATTTGTAACATATGTAAGCCTCTATTTGAGTATTTCCCTAAAGCTACTCTGTAGGTAATTTAACATTTTAATCTGAAAAATTAGAAATTATTGTTGATACATATGTTTAATTTAGTGAAAGCAAAGGTACCAAGTCATGTGCCACTATATATTTGAAGATGGGTGACAAAATTCATTTATAGTGCTGTGTGGGGCTTCCACATATTAATTGCGCGCACACACACACACACATATTTCAAAGATCGCCTCCATCTTCATATGCTTTTTCATATGCGTAAATATTGATCACTTAATTTGTGTTTATATGTATTAGCATTAATATAAAATAATAATGGGACAAAGCAAGATGGCTCACCTATATATATTTCCGGACGAATCTCATTATTACACTTAGGAAACTTCCCACCTTGTCATATAATATCATTCTGATTTATACCTTCTTCGTACCTTCACTCAACAACTTAATTGAGTGATGTTATTCCCATTTCTCAAGCATGGCGATAAAAAATGTCACAGTTAAACCATTGATTATCTCAGGGGTAATTAAATTTACTTGTACATTATACTCCTCTCACTTTTAATATATCACCTAATTGGAGAGTTGATATTAGTCCTATATATAATATCTATTTTAAATATTTATTTGTTTTTTTAAATTAACTCTGATTGATATTCCCTAACAATAATTAAGTAGAAGAAGAAAGAAAAAAATTAAAGAAGATGCTTATGATATTTTAGAAAAGAAATATATCATATTAACTAATTTAACTAACATTTATAATCTATTCGAATTAATTAATTATATCTTATACTCCTCTGGTCCTAAATATAATATCCATTTTGTAACTACAAAATAGATCTTGTATCTTATGTTTAGAACCGGAGGAGTATCTTATATTAAAGATTAGAAGAATATTAATTTTCTGTGGCTCTCTTCAGAAATTGTTCTTTTTTGGGGGCTGCAAAAAAATTAGTACCACAATTATGAGTGTGGGTCCAATTTATAGAGAAGGCCAACGAGAGCCCTAATTGAAGTGTGAAACTGTGAACGTATCTTGACGCAGAAAGCAACCGCATGCAACTTTTTTAATCCTCATTTTGCTTTCTCAAAGAGCACCCACTCTCACACATATTTTATCAAAAACTTTTAAATTAAAATAACCTAATTAATCAGTAACTTATCATGAATATATATTAATTAAGTGTTAGTCTTTGATTATTTTTTTACATATTTGTATGGTTAAATAATTATTAACTATTAATTTGCTGTCCCATTTCGTCGTTTGAACAAATTTATCAAAGAGGCAGACATCATGATGCTGCAAATAACAGGAGATGCAGTCCTTCACAACGGAATATGAGAATGTTGGGTTAATAATAATGAATGAATGGGGTTAAAATATGATATGATTAATTGCAATTAAGTGTATTATGATATCATTACTCACTCTATTAAGTCGAGTTTAAACGTTTGTAAAAATGTGTTTAACTTGTAAGTTGCAGGGTAAAGTCCACGATTAATTTCCGTTTGAGGTAGGTAGGCGTGCACATAATGATTTAGCCCAATCCAATATAATCATACCTTTCACTGACACCGCTTTAACTATTTGTTATAGAGGGCAATCATCGACAAAAAGTACGTCGCGTGAAGAAACATAATTTAACAACAACAAAAAAGCTTACAAGTACTCCCTCTATTTCCTTTTTTTTTTTAGAAGTAACAACTATCATTCGTTTCGAATAGGATTATCTTTAATAGGAAGATACTTATACTTTAGTAAAAAAACACAACTATCATTCGTCTCATATCCCTAAATATAAGTAAGATTTACAAATGGTCTTAAATTTTTCTGGCAAATTTCCTATTTTTTCCTGTTTATTACTTGTTTTAATACTAACATATTAATTATCTTATTTTCAAAACTATCATCTATTTTCGTCACACATTCTCTCTTTTTTATAATTTTTTTTATTATAATAATTTTCTTATCCTCTTTCTTATATTCTTTATCCCTCGTAAATAAGGGTATTTTCGAGAAAAAAAACTTTCAAATTTTACTCATTTATTGTCCTAATTTTTTATCTACGTAATGTAGTCTAAAGTTGCTTATAAAAAGGGATGGAGGGAGTACAATACTACATCCAATCCTTAATATAATAGCTCATTTAGTTTTTATTTTGATCATAAATATAAAACTCAAATCTACTTTCTTTTTCATAGTTATCTATTTTTTTTTTCAAAGTAGTTCTTGTAATAATAGTAGTTCGAATTAATAAATTTGATTAACAATGATATTTTAGAAATAACTAATTACGAATAACTAATTTAACTAATTTTTTTAATCTACTCAGATTAGTCAACTAACTTTTACATTAAGGACCGGAGGTAGTACTACTTCCGATCCTAATTATAAGAGCCAGTTGACTAATGTGAGAAGATTAAGGAAGTAAGTTGAGTTAGTTATTTGTCCTAAATAGGTGTTGTGTTTCCTAAAATATCCTTACTAATCAAGTATATTGACTAGAACTCTTGTTATTAGAATGGCTACTTTGAAAAAAAAAAGTATAAATATGAGAGACAAAATGGAGTGGGGTCTTATATTTAGGACCAAAATAAAAATCAAACAGGGTCTTATATTAAGGACCAGAGGTAATATTATGGAGAGTAAATAATTTGAATATTGAAAGCAAATTTATTACAAAATATTAACCTTATTCACCCATATTACAGCTAGCTAGTTTAAGAGGTAAGAGTGAGGTGGAATATAATATGAATACTAATAAGTTCTTCAAAATTTTGACTTATAAAAAAGACAATATATATCATACAAAGTTTCCTCATCTTTAAAATTTGAATCATATGCAAACAACAACACTTACCCTTAAAAATTGAAATTTGACAAACAATAATCCACTGAATTAAACTTCCCAAATTTATGCATATATAACCTCATCTCGTGTTTGTTATTTTACCATCACAGCGTAATATATCATTCACTATATACCTCCTTAAATTTTGAGTTATATGGGTGTGTATATAATCTTCTAAATTTTGAATTATGCGCAATGAAATGTACGAATATATTCTTTTAGTGAAATAATACCCAAATTATAATATGAGAATTATTTGCATTTTCCCTTCCGATAGAGAGTTATTTGCATTAGTGTAGAAGTTAAAGGGGCCTTCGTCATAAAATTTTAAATATTAATTAAGCTATTTATTTATAAGGCCAAAACATACTCCTCAAATTAGCAGTATAAAATTCACAGCTTGCCGCAATTATGATTATTTTTGGGCCTCAAAGATTTGTATGAATTCAGATGTCTCGTTTTCATAACAGATAACCCCTTTAAAGCAGACAGACGCCCGTTATTTGATGGGCCGTGGGGGCCCAATAAATCTAGACCCAGAAGAAGCGGCCCAAAAGGGATCAATGTTGAAATCGAAAATAGATACACGCCCAGTGGGACTCGAACCCACAATCGCTTGATTAGAAGTCAAGCGCCTTATCCATTAGGCCATGGGCGCCTTTGTTGATTGCAGCTCTTAAGATATATATTTTATTTACATAAAAGCATGTCCTTGTGAAGATTTGTAGAACAAATCAAGTAGGATCATTTTTAGTCTCAATTTTTCTGCATAAAGGAATGCCTATTTATTTATACTTCTAATTATAATTTTGATGGAAGCACAAAGGAAGAACAACAAGTGGCTTAAATTTTATACTATTATAATCTTGACGCGTGTCATGGAGAAGTGTTTGTTCATTCAACTTTTATCCAACCTTTTCATAAAGTTCTTTCTTAGCCACCTCCATTTTTTATAGCCGCCCCCTTTTTATTTATTTCAAGGATCTGTTTGTTGTTCAACTTTGAATTTTAATACTTGGTCAAAAAAAAAAAACTTTGAATTTTAATAATACGCAAATGTAAATAAATTATTTGGTAATGTAAAAAATATGTGGTTATTTAAAAAAAATAGTGAATAACAGAAGTTACCCAAGAGTAGTTCTCAAGGTCTAGGTCAATTAATTTTTTTAAAAATACATATTAAATATTGCAATTGGCTCTAAGATATAATCAAATTCTATATTCCATGAATTATAATATAATTTATTTCCCAAATGCTTTAATTTGTAATCAAGAGGCCATGGCGGGCGTTGTAGAGTACATGTTAGAGAGAGAGAGAGAGAGAGAGAGGTTTCATGGGAATGTGCTCACCACATGACATTTTTAAACACGTGATTATATCAAATTCAACATTCTCTCACTGATTTAATTTTTTTCTTTAAATATATGTCATTCCTTTTTCCACCAACTAAACACGCATTATATTCAAAATTTAAGATATAATTATTATTTATTTTTATATAAAATTATTTATTTATTTTTTAATAATATTCTTGTTAGATGGATCATGAAAAACATTAAAAAGAGGTAATAATATTTTTGGGTGTTGATATTTATGGAGGCATGTCCAAGGCAGAGAGTCCTCGTTGGTGGGCCGGGGATCTTTGACAGGAACGTTATTAAAAAAAAAAGTAGGTGAGACTTTTAAAGTCGCCTTACTTTACCACTCTTGTGTCCGCCACATGGCCACGTGGCTCCACATTTTGGCGCCCAAAAGCGGATTACTATTTTAATTAAATGTTCAATTAGCCAATCCCTCCAATTATTCGCCCCGCAAACCCAACTGCTCTCCCATCCATTTATTAATCAACAAATACTGGTGCTTTTTTGGGGATAACAACAAAGATCTTACGATGATCACTGAGATATTCATCATGCACGCACTACGCTGATTTAAGCATATATTATAATAATTGGAAATTCAAAAGTTTTATATGCTATATACGGAATATTATTTATAAATTATTTCTAATATGTTTTATATGAGTTAAGAAAAATTTTAAATTTTATTTATACTTATTTAAAAAATAAAATTTTTTTAACTTTATCTTTATTAAATATATATATTATATCTCATATAAATAAAATTAACATAATAATAAATAAAAAGTAAAATTGTATATCTATATAAAAAAATTTATCTCAGTCCTATTTATCAAAAAGTAATTTTTTTCTCTATCTTGTAAATAGGATGAGAAGAGTAGTTTGTTAGGGATATTGTTATGCTTATTAGTTGTAATAAAGTAACAATATATGTTGGCAAAAATAAATAAACTGTATGTATGCCCGTTCCCTTTTATTCTAATATTAATATAATCCTCCGAATATATCAAAACAGGAAAAGCTTTAACAGTATATATATTTGTTTTTTCCCTTATAATTTAATGATGATATTTTAAAAGTAAGATATAAAGTGTTATTAGAAAACTTGATATAATAAATGTAAAAAATTTGATTTTTGAAACAAAATTAACCTTTATTTAACCCTCAAATAAATTTATAGCACGTGTGCAGACAAACTAAGACATGGTTGCCAGAAGTTAAAACTACTACGGACGAGGAGTGGTTGACAGGCATTAAAGTAGACAAAGACAAATTAAAGCATGTAATCCAGTTTGTAATTACAGGGAGGCTACCTCTAAGTGAAAGGGAAGGGATTGGTGGGACAATGGCCCAGGCCACTGGTTTCCGCCTATAAAAGACTCTGTTACCAGAGGACCCCAATGCTCACTCTGAATTGAAGAGAGTAAAACATATATGGCGATCTCATCATCCCTCCTTTACTCTTTGCTCTTCATCTCCTGCCTCGTCCTCTCTGCCACTAAGGCAGAGTCTCAGGCCAAGCCTCCCATCGTGAACGGCCTCTCATGGACCTTCTACGAGTCCAGCTGCCCCGGCGTCGAATCCATGGTCACGAAACATCTCAAATCCGTCTTCAAGAAGGACATCGGCCAAGCCCCTGCCTTGCTTCGCATCTTCTTCCACGACTGCTTCGTCCAGGTACATCTCTGCTACCCTCGTACTCTCTTAATTATCACGCAAAGTAGTGGCACCTTTCTGTGAATCGTCATTTTCTTTCGTTTCGTTCCGAGTCACTTCAATTCCTGTGTTTTGATGCGATTGTTAATGTGTATACAGGGGTGTGATGGGTCCATCTTGTTGGACGCGATTGCACCAAGCAACCAGAGTGAGAGAGACTCCAGATCCAACGGTGGCATCAGAACAGAGGCCTTGAAGACCATCGACGATATTAGAGAGCTCGTCCACAAGAAATGTGGAAGAGTTGTCTCCTGTGCTGACATCGTCGCTCTCGCGGGCCGTGATGCTGTTGTCTTGGTAATTAATCTCATCTCTCTTATCAAAGTTATTCGTTTCTCTCATCTTGATATCGTCTTCCGAGCTTATGTTTTCTCTTTCTGCAACAATAATGGCAGACAGGAGGGCCCAGCTTCCCAGTTCCACTAGGAAGACGGGACAGCCTCACCTTGAACTTCGACGAGACAAGCAACCTCCCATCTCCCTTCGCCAACACCACCGGCACCATCAAGACCTTCGACGACCAGAAATTCGACGTGACCGACGTGGTCGCCCTCTCCGGCGCCCACACCTTCGGGCGATCCCACTGCAACTCCTTCTCCGACCGCGTCTCCGGCACGAGCCCGGCTCCCATCGACCAGACCCTCCTGAAGAACCTCAAGGCCACTTGTCCCAGCGCCAGCTCACCCAACACGGCAAACCTCGACATCCGAACTCCCAACAAGTTCGACAACAAGTACTACATCGACCTGATGAACCGACAGGGAGTGTTCACGTCAGATCAGGACCTGTTTTCCGACGGTCGTACCAAGAAGTTGGTACAGAGCTTTGCGCTGGACGAGAAGCTGTTCTTCGAGAAGTTCACGAACGCTATGATAAAGATGAGCCAGCTTAGGGTTTTGACGGGGAAGCAGGGAGAGATCAGAGCCAAGTGTAATCTCAGGAACAGTGGGAAGAAGTCTATGTTGGCTTCTGTGGTGGAAAAGGCGGTTGAAATGGCGGAACAGTTCTAGATAATAATGGAGGCCACGGATACATGATGATGCACGTTTCAAGTCTTCTGTAAGTTTTACTTTAGATATCATCCCAAGTGCGAGATGTGAGACACTTTTGGGTGTTTGATCGTTTAATTTGGATAATAATTTGTGCAAGGTTACGTTTTGGAGGGTTCTAACTCTGGTACTGAGATATATATATATATATATATATATCTATGCTTCTTGTCGTTGTATGTGTGCAGTGTTGTGGTAATAACTAATAATTAATTAAGTTCATTTTGTGAATTTGAGCCTTGCAAAGTACAGAGCACATCTTGATCTTTTGAAAATGAACAATTATTACTACAAGCATCTTTGAAAAAATGGTGCTAAAGCACTGACAAGTACTAGTTGGATTACTCCACTTGGCACAGAACGCATAACTTGAGGATCTCTAGACGTTGAAAAGTCATGTGTGCTAAATCCTCTCTCCTTCACACAGTGGACTTTCTTTCTTTGTTTTTTTTAAAACAAAATACTCCAATCTTATTTTTTTTAATAGAAATGAGCCAATTAATTTTATTATATGAATATATAATATTGCTTCTAATTTATTGTTCTGTAGAGTCTAAATTACTATTTTCTCAAAAAATTTATATATTAAACAAAAGTAAAGTGAAGACAACTAATATAGTCTAAGGTGTTGAAAATACCTTATATTATAACCGCATTGCGCGCATACTACAACGTATAGAATTTAGACAACACACACACTCGCCACATCGCATAGTTTATAACAAGTTTTGTTATTTCTAAGCTGCTAACTGAACTACAGAAGTCATTTTTTGAACTTCGTGTGATAACATGTGGGGAAATTACAATAAGATCTCACTTGAAAGAATTAAATAAAAAAAGTCTCTTAAAATCATTAAATTAATTTGAAGTCTCAAAAGATTTCATTGCAAGAAAGTTTATTTGTTTAATTATCCAATTGTCTTTGTCTTTTTTTACGGTATGCATTGACAAAGAAAGTAATTAAAAACTTAAAGGTGTAACAATTAACAACTATTATAACAGATATTTTGACAATTGATGTTATATTTTTGTGATGTGTTGAGAAAATATGTTGTCAATACTTACCGTAATAGTTGTTAATCAATACAACTTAATTTGTTAATAACTACTCTTTTAGTTATCAATGCATACTTAAAAAAATAAGGATAATTTGATAATTAAATAAATAAAATCTTTTACAAGGAGATCTTTTGCCAAGGATAATTTAATAACTTTAAGAGATTTTTTGGTATTTAATTTTCTTAAGTAAAATCTTATTGCAATTTTCCTTATAATGTATGATAATGTGTTTCCGTTACTATTAAATTTGGTTAATTTTTCATTTATAGTTTTGATCATCTCTTAATTTTAATTTGGACTATTCTTTTCCAGGCCTGAGTCGTTGAGCCTTCACAATGCTTAGTATCAAATATGATTATACAAGATCTCTATTTTTTCCGAACATTTTAACACATCATATTTTTTATATAGATTTTGGGTCGAAGCTTTAGGAAATGCCAAGTAAAAAAACAAAAGAAGATAAAATCAATTTGTAATACAAAGCTAAATTTCACAGTAGTTCTGAAAAGGCTAGGCCAAAACAAAATTAAAATCTTTGATCATAAGTGCGGGGCACCGCTGGGATGGGAATATGAAAATGGATAAAGGAAAGAGTTGTGTCCTGTTGATAAGGTTCAGTGGTGTCCTGTCGTGTCACCATGATTCTCGTCTTTTTCCAATAAAGGCCTCGCCCAACTTGGATTTTTCTAAGTTTTTGGAAAAACTTTCCATTTTCAAATCATGCCAGCCACATTGCCCCAAAACTAAATTCAATATCATACTGTGTTCATACTATAGTTTTAGTAAATTATATTACAGAAAAAGTGTTGTGAACAGCGGAGTTGGTTCCCCATATATATATATATATATATATATATAAAAGGGGAATTAGATCCTAAAAAAATTAATTATAAAAAAATCTCAATAATAAGTAACCAACTTAAACCTATTTATTTTCTACTTTAAAATTTATTATTGTTTATTCTTTACTTGTTTATAGATTTTAAAGTGATTAAATTCCTTTCTTATTTGGCTTGGTTATAATTCTCCCCATATTAAAATTCATCAATTTAAATGCATATATGGGTCATATTTGCAGGGGGAAAGTAGAGGGTGAGGTGCATGCATACTGAATTAATGAAGCAGGCATGATTTGAATAACTCCATTTATGATTTGCAGCATTTAAGAATAGGTGGGCGCCATGCCTACGATACATGCCTACGTGTCCCCTCATTCTGATTTTTCTTCTAACCTGACCCTTCAATCAAGTGAAAGTGACTTACACAAAACCCACACACACACACACACACATATATGGATCTTCTGAATACGTTTACATTCAAATTATTAAATGGATTAGAAAATAATCTGGAAAAAGCTGGGACAAAGATGTAATGGTAGATGACATGGCTATGGATTTCAACTCAATGAACTATTCAAGTTTCAAAGGAAACTTAATATTCAAGATGAGAATGTGTGTGTGTGTGAAATCATGGAATCTTTGGAAGTAGTTTTCAGTTCAAACCAGGAAAAGATCAAGTTTATATTGCAAGTGGCAATAATAGACAATCGAACATATCGTTCACAGGTCACCAGAAGTTGACAATTATTTACGGCCAATATAAACTACTCGTGATGAACTTTCCTGTTACGTCTTCTTTCTTTCCAGAACTGAAATTTCTCAATATATATAATCAATTATCTTGGACCTGTGTATCATATAGAGCCTTTAGAACTTGATATAGAATCTATACGCACACACAATATACACTAGAGCAGGAGATTATAACGGCTATAGTTTATTAATGTCTATCATGATTAATAGCAAAAGCCTAGTATATACATGTTAAAACAGTGATTTACTTGTACTCTTCCGGTCCTAAATATAAGACCTTTTTTGTAGTGTAAATTGCACTACAAAATGAGTCTTATATTTAGAATCGGAGGAATATTATTATTCATCATTAATTTAATGAAGCTCAGAGTGTTTTATGATTCCTAAAATAGTTGAAGAGGAGTGCATTTTTTCTCATACCACGCACTCTGATTTTTCCCAATTAATTTTTTAAGTTACTATTAACAACTCATGATATATTATTGAATCGTACGTTATACATTCATGATATATATATATATATATAGACACATAATTGATTTGTCGTTTAACTATATATGTATATGTAAAAACTGGAGTTTGAATGTAGGACCTGACCGTGAGGATGAGACCATAATAAGGGCCTGTCCCAGGCAAAAGTCTTGTCGGCCACCAAGTTTGATTTTTAACAGTTTGGCCCTGTGGATCTCCTTCAGCGATACTTCCAAATGTTTCCATATTCAGATGCATCCCCCGGTTAAGCCCAATTTCATTCCCACTTGTTGGTTTCAACTTTTTTAAAAATATGATTCAAATTGAAAAATTAATTTAGTGAATAATAATACTCCTCCATTCTTAAATATGAAAATAATTTTTTAGCATAATTTACAATGCAAAATAAGTTCTATTTTTGAAATTATGTTGTTGCGTATTGATTTCAAATTTGTACTCAGTATTTCGTTTTTAGAAACATATTAGCTGACAACGGATTCAAATGCGTCTGAGGGGACATAATTCCCCCTTTTTTTCAAGCATGACTCTATGAGATGAGATCTACGTGAGAGAAGGGCCATGTCGATGGACATAATCTCAAAGCAAGCGCCTCCACCGAATCATGTGGGGATTGCACGTGAGAAAATTCTTTGAATTGGTCTGTTGTGTTATGAATGTAACATACAAAATGGCCAGAAGGAATTTCCTCCGAGTACCTCCACCCAATTTGGAAAATCATAACCTACGAATTATGAATGAATGAGATGGAATACAAGAATATCAATTCGTCAAGAGCTTGTTATTTTCGTTTTCATTATCAACTTGAGGAGATGGTTTTGGAAGGCCACGAGGCTTGGGAGGTGTGCAGGCAAAATTCTTGACAATGGAGGAGTAAACGTCAAACTCCGCCTTCAATTTCAAACAGCAAGCTTCAATCCACTTCTCTGCTACACTCGTGGATACGCTGTCTTGGCTGTCCCTCTCATGTTCTTCAATGGCTGGTCGTATTTCATTGTATAAGTTATCAAGAGCACAGGTTGCCTCATTCTTCATTTCCTGCAAATATGTCCGAAAATTCAGATAACAGCTCAACATAAAGCTAAGGACTTGCTTGGGACTGAGGTAGGGGGCACTAGTTGCTTGGATTGGGATGTTCTAGATGGATTCCTTTTCGTCTAGTTTCTCATTTGCTCTTTCTTTCACCCTCTCCAATTTTCTTTCCTTAGGTATCACAAGCCAGACGGTACATAAAAAAGCTGCAAGGAAAGTAATACCTCATATCTTAAAATCTCCTCTTGTGCTTCTTTTGATGCTAAAGATTCAGCAGCAGACTTCACATCGACTTGCTTCTGTGTGATGTTTTTAATGCTTCCGTTATATTTCTTTGATTTTTTGGCAGGTATGGACCTAGGTCCAATGCGATAGTTTCGGGCTGCAGTATTACTTCTGATTCGTGATATCATTGCATTGTTCTGTGGAAAGGCCTGCTGAGTATCTCTAGGGTACAATTTCATATCGTTACTTTCTACCTCAGACTTTATCGGATGGACATGTAAACCCTTCGTTGGAACCGATCCAAGCGGCTGAATGCCAAAAGCAGTTGACTCTGATAATTGTTCAGGTTTTATGACAACATCCGTTGAGTGTTCAATTTTCCCATTAACTTGCATACCAGGAATGTCAGGGTGCAAGTTTCTAAGGACCTTTGAGAGAGGCTCATCCTCTGCAGAGTCATAAACTGGAATTTTCTCAACGCTGTACCTGTAAACAAACTACAGATCGATGAACTATATCACAAGTGCAGATTGACAGACCTCGCTAACAATTATCTATTTAATATTCATACAGCCATTAATAACTGAATGACAATAAACAACAATTATGTACTTGATACTCACAATTAGACCTTACTAACAATTATGTGCTTAATACTCACAGCCACTAATACTTTAAATGAAGAATGCTAAAAGAAATTAAAACATTAAAACCAGGAGAGGGCATAAGATAAATAACACATTACCTTTCATCATCATCTTCCCATAAATATGTATCTTCCTGCTCAGAATTTCCACAAAAATCAAAGATCATAAGCAAAGACCACAATTAAAAAAAAAAATTTGAGAGAAGTAACACAAAAGGGAGGGGGGGATTAGACACAAATAACCATAACAATGACACCGAAGTAGGTTCAGTAAACCATTGACATATAAAGTTACTCTTTGCAGCTAGTGCAATGATTTTCCCAGTTAAAGTATCATTTCAGTACAGATTCTTCCAGATGAAAACAATTTAACATCAAAACAAAGGCATGCAAAGGGGAACACTCAAGGGGAAGGGAAGGCACAAAAAAGAGGGGAACAAATATTAGTTCGCAGCTACTATTGAAGAGTGAAGAAGATCGATACAAAAAATATCGAGAGGTTGATCTCCCAAAACCAAAATATAAAAATTACCCATTCATTAGCTCAAAAGGGCTTTCCAATATGACATGCTTGACTCTTAAATGAGACCAAAAAGGATTCACAACATCATCCAAGAAGTAAAATTCATAACTTAATAGGCCCGTAGTTATCAATTTCAGCTAAAAAAACTGTAGGATCACAGAATCAATAAGGTCATAGAAGCAAAAAACATCAACATTTGATGCTTGAATGTTGCAGTGTTATTAATAGATTCACAAAACTTGCCTGAAAACCACGAGATTTTGCTCCAAGGAATCCGGAACATTTGGCTGCACCACAGAGGCAACGAACCTTTGCACCACCAAACCACTCAAAATTATAATCATATGCCAGTTCAGCTCCAACAGGTATATCTTGTGTTGCAAATATTCCAACTCTTATCTCACCCAAGACATTCCATTTCCTTGTCTCACAATTTGGCTGACTGCAAACTTAACAGGTTTAAGTTGTCTCAAATCTTGGGTCAGGGAAAATATGGACTACAACAAAAAGCCAACAATATATGCATGGTAAAGGTTTTGCTTTCAAATTAGCTTTTATTTGAAAAGATTTACCATGAATGATTTATAAATCTACCAAGGCTTCCCTTTCTAGTTGCATCAATGGATTCAGAAGCGTTAAGACAAATAATGAATGCATCCTTAAGACCTGCAAACTAAAGAGAACTTTTAGAAAACAGGGAGATCAGTTATCAAATGGAACATCTAACAAGTTAATATTTGACCTTGAATTTCATAAGCCTGGGCTCTTCGCTTGGCTTCTTTCCATGAAATTACTTCTCCACAATATTCGATGATAAATTGGCCTGCCTGTAAAGAGATTAAAGCTTAGAATTATAAGAATACCTAATAAGGCATAACCAAGTCAGAAAATGCCACAGTAGCCATGAATTCAAGCAACAAAGTTTCATTTTCTAATTGAAAGGTTTTGCTGAAACTCATAACATGATTACCTTAATATTCTCATCAGCCAAAAGACCCCATCCCCGGCCTTCAGTTTTGAACAACTTTGTTTTTGCATATTCACACTTCTGAAATCTCTATAACCATAAGACATGGTTTAAAAGAAATACGAAGTTGCAGTTAGTTTCATTCCATATAAAGATATAATGCAGCATGACACAGGTTCAGCAAATGATAAAACCCAACACTTAATGGTAATTATTCCTTAATGAGAAATTCAAATTCAAATAAATATTTAGGACTAGCAGATAGATGTGCAACATGTCATAATAAACACATTAAGACATACAGTCTAGCACATAGTAATCAAAAGTTTCTTCTAACAATTAAATACAAGCAGGATTTTTGCAATAATACACTTTCTTTAGCTTGTTCAGCATGGTAAAAAAGGACTATATTCTACTCAGTACTTCGAAATTGAAACTATGACAATACTAAGGAAGATATAACCCAAAAACATTTAACATCAAAACAGACAAGCCTAAACATGCACCTGATTTTTGCAAAAGACACCACACGGGCAATAGCCGGGGGTGCATTCAGAGCTGGTCAGTACATTAAGACAGCCATCCCCACATGCACTATCAGGGTCGCTAGGATTATATTTGCATTCACATATAGCAATATCCTCCTCCCTCTGCTTCACATGCCTATAAAACAAAAAAAGAGAATTAAAAGAATGAGCACAACAAGTAAAAGAATAGTGCACCTCGTAAGGCTTCGTAAATCATTAAGATCATCTACGTTTCATTTCACTGAGTTGTTTGGATTGAACTTCCATTCAGGTTGGTTTTTCATCGGCAGCACCTCCTTGCTCCTGAAGCTTATTGCCAGAGACAAGTCAAAGGTGGCTCTTCTTAAGTTGCAAGTAAGCCATTTATTTCAAAGTTAGTTGCTGAAAACATCCTTTATGATTTAGGAATTTATTATTGCCGAGGAGTCTTTTGGTTATCATTTATCTTATCTTTGGCTCTTGGAGAATTATCATGTATGATTTAGGATACATATAAAAAGGAGAGGGCAGCCATTTTGTGAGTGAGTATGCACAAACTACCAGTGTGCAGACCATCCCATTCATCATATTTCACTGTTTCAACCGTAAATCTCAACGAACTCAATGAAGGAAAACATATAGGCAGCCAGTAGGAAAGGTTTGAACTTCAGAAAACTCTGAGGAACTAATAAAAATAACCTCCTTCAGGCGTTCTAATTCTGAAGATAAAGAAATAGCCTTCTAAACATCCACAGAAAACAGTATCTGTTATATTATCAGGGTCTCCTTCAGTGTCATCAAGGGCTCGTGTTATATTACCAGAAATTTATCATTATCAAAGAAGGCACCAGAAGAGAAACATGAAACCAACATCCATATTGAATGCTGGGTAAAATACACAGAGTATTCTCAGCACTGTAAATGGTGGATGCTATTGACTACAATGGTCCACTTCAGTGTTATTTACCCTTTTACCCATCAACCGTGTTATACTAATATTATATATGTATATATGTACACACACACACAAAAGAGAAAAACTGACCTTCTGTTTAAAAATTCATTCTGCGTTATATGGATGTATTGAGGAAATTCTTCAGCATGAGGATCCTTCAAAATCAATAGCTTCCATGTCACTTGACTCATATAAAATAACATGTGCAGTAATTGGAATAAGCCTGAAAATAGAGAAAGAAAATGGCGGGAAAACCAAGAAATAGCTACCATTTCGGTATCCAAGGATTGATTTTGAACGACTGTTTAGATGGCTGTCATAGGTATTTTGCAATCCCCCTGCCAAAAATAGGAAAGTTCATACAAGGCACCGAAAAGGAGTGTTCAAATCGGTTATCGTAGACAACTCATGCAAAGAACGGAAGAATTAAATAATTAATCCCCACTGGTCAACCCAAAAAGAAAGCGCTGGTTGCAAGTGGGAATAATGGATCAGAATTACTCAGTGCTCGTCAAAAAAATCATTTCTCCAGAAAAACAAAATTTTGTGAAGCTTCAAGAATCTCCATTTCTCCTATTGATTGTAAGAGGATGAAAAGATTCTCTTTTGTTTTATGTTCATATGGAAAGCTGGGGAGAATTCCTTGAGATTAGGTTTCATCATAAACATAGATGTTACGGGTTGTGCAAATTCACCCTCAGTATCGACATTTGACAGTCAAAACGAAGCGAAGATCAAGAAACTGAGAACCATTTGATCAGTGTTGTTTAACCTGGCAATGAGACATGATGCACAAAGAAACCAGAGATGACAGACCTGGAATGCCACCAATTACCGGTTCCCTCCGGCAGCGGCGAGGGCTTGAGGGCTCAGTTCAGGCCAGGTGGAAGTTAGGTTGAAAGTGGTTAGAACCCCGTCAGAGTTGGGTAGCGAAGCTGAAGACAACCATGGTGGAACTGGAAAAGAGGTTTTTCGCCTCGGACTAGCGCTGGAGCAGAAGGCGGAGACCCGTCGTTAATGCTGAAGAGGCAGGCGGGGATGAAATGGGTTGCAGTCGTCCTCAGCCCAGTTCACAAAATCGAACCAAGGAGGCGTGTGCGCACGCTGGGTGATCCATTTCCATCGGAACAAGCAGGCCAACTATAATACAAGACTCCTCGATCCTGGTTCCTCGGTTGGGGGGGGGGTGATTTTGATGTTAAACGCCAAACCTCATTTTATTTTATTATGTACTATTAGGGGATAGTAAATTCATTAGTTTGGATTAAATAATTTATTTATTTTTTTCAATCTATCCATAATAGTTAGATATCCTCCAATTAGCAAGATAACTAATTTATAATGATTAAAAAATTAGTTTTTTAAGAAAATATATATTATTTTCTTAAAATACTCTTTTTAATCATTTGTATAGAAAAATCATATTAATATATGTAGTTAATAGAGTTTCAAGGAAACATAATTTAGGGAAATAAAGTGAATGAGATTCTACACATAAAACAAGAAAAGAGTTACAATCAAGTCCTAATAAAGAGAAATAATTACTAAAATATTCTAGGGAAAATTGCAAAAAAAGACCTTGGAATTGCAAAAACGCAGATAGGGACCCTTAACAACTTCACTTTAGGTTTTGACAAGAATAATATGTCCTGAAATTGTCAAAACCCAAAGTGAAGTTGTCAAGGGTCCCTATCTGCGTTTTTACAATTCCAAGGTCTTTTTTTACAATTTTTCCAATATTCTAATAACAATTTAAGTAATCTGTAAAGACAAGTTTTAAAATAAAAAATAATAACTTCTGAAACTTATTTTATAACTATTCTCTTTCTTTAGGACTTCATTGTAATTCTTTTGAAAACAAATCTTTTTAGGAGATATCAAAGATAATAGTACACAATATAAGGAAAAAAGTTAATATGCATTACTTATTTGATTCTTTTTATATTTTAGCTAGAAATTTTTTCATAACAGATTAAAATATTTGATTAAATTTTAAATTTCAGTAAATTATATTACTTAACGTAGTTCAAGATTCACTTCTTATAAAAATGTGTTTTTTTAATTCATTCTGCCTAGGTAAGAGATCCTGGAAGATACTTTATTTCTTTTTTTTTTCCCTAAAAACATTAGTTTATGGATCTGACATAACATCAAGAAAACGATCAACTTTATTCAAGGTCAAAAGAGGAAGAAGTGAGTTATAAGTGAAATAAAAGTAAAAAAATTGAGTTGCATCGAGTTCAAATTATAGTTAAAAGACCGAGACATAATTAGATTAATAGTTGAAGGATCAAAACATTAATTTATAAAAATGGTTTTAAAATTCCATCCCAATGTTCTAATACTTAGTCCAAATAAATATCCTATACAATCCAAAGGCAGTCCGGAAAAGGCATTAGACTGCGTAAAAATTATGTATGATTTTTTTTTTTGACCGATGAAAATTATGTATGATTATTATCATTTCCACGTAATCGCAAATCTCGGTTTAATTTTGGAGGCCTAAGGTGAAACCTTCAACCAGGAACGTGGTACGTACTTGTTCCTTTTTCTCCAAGCCTGTCATACTGCTATTAATTTCACATCGAGACAATGCCAAGGGCAAACATCCACCAGAGATCATCTTTTCACCTAGAGCCGGTAATACGCGGGCCCAGCCCGCCAAAAAAGGAGGGCTCGCGTTGGCAATATGCTAGCCCGTCAAGGTGCGGGCTATTCCAGCCCGTACCGTTTTGAGCCCGCTCCGCCGCGGGCTAGCCCGCGGGTTGGTAAGCTGGCCCGTTTTTTTCTTCATATAATTTATAATATAATTAAAATATTTTGACTCTTAAATTCCACATGAACAATTAAACATTGCTTCTTTCATATCATTACATAAGTAATTAAACACTTTATATATTTGTGATTCTGTGTGTAGTTATACGAAGATCATCATCCATATTTTATTTTTCATTTATTTGTTGTGTCACTATAAAAGCCTTTATAAAATTAAATAAACATGTGATACTTATACATTTATACATAAAATATCTACTTAATTAATTTGGATAAGAAAACTAAATTACTTTGAATAAAAAAACTAGTTAAATTAATTATTTATAAAAAAAATATATTAGTTTCTAAATATATTCTTAAATTATAAATTAATCCTCACTTTATTTTATTATAACTCACTACTCAAATTCAAGATTCGAAGCCTAATTTTAACATTTCAAATTAAATTCAACCTATATTGATAATAATATTTTTTTTTAAAAAAAAGAATATTTAGGCGGGCTCGGGCTGGCAAAATGCCAGCCCGCCAAGGTGCAGGCTACTTCAACCCGCACCGCTTTGGGCCCGCACCGCTGCGAGCTGGCCCGTATCCGCACCGCCAACCCGCATTACCACCTCTATTTTCACCCTTCCTCTCTCCTCAAAAGAGCGTCTTTGGTTCGGGGCTGTGTTGGTACTTCCTCAACTTTAAGAACTTTTTTTTTTTTTTAAATTTTTAGATTAGTGTACAAACCTGTTTTGATAATTTGGGTATTCAGGAGATTTTTTGAGTGGAAATTTATATTAAAATTTAAAATCATAATAATTTTATTTTTTATAGTTAAAAAACTAAAGCTGGACGTTATGGAGTGAAATTATTATGATTTTAAATTTTCAAAAATGAATTTGTATTAAAAAAAAGTTGGATATCCAGGAGTTTCGAGAAAAAAATTTTGAAACAAATTTGCACCTTAATCTTTTGTTTTTTTACTAACCAGAAATCCTCTCTGTCATAAAGTGCAAAAGTCACTAAAAATAAGTGAAAGAAAACTTTTTTTTTAATTAAAAGGATTAGTAATAATAATAAAAATTTATAAACGAAATTGAATTTGCCAATGAGAGGTGTTTATATTATATGCCACGGGGTGATATTGGCAAAAATAAACTCTCTTATGGAAACACTTTTAGCTAGTCTTGGCAGGCACTATTATAGTAGTATTCTTTTGATTATTAATATAAAACTCATTTAACTAATTTGATTAGATTAAAAAAGTTAAGTAAACTAGTTAATTATAAGTAATATGACATATTTTTCCTAAAACACCATAATGATTTTTTTTAATACCCCTTTCCCCCTTCTACTTATTAGTTAATTATAGTTGAAGGAGTATCCATAGAGGTAATTTAGAGAAAATTGATAAATATAAAAAATGAATCTTATATTTAGGACCGAAACTAACTTAATAATTAAGTCTTATATTAAAGATAAAAAGAGTATTATTATTACGCGGAAAAAGAGAAACCAACATTTTAAAATCCAGAGGGTAACGTTAAGCTCAAACCGAAGGCCAGAAAATCCAGGCTGGCATTTCGCTTTTGGCCTTTCTGGTCCGCCTTTTTATTATTTTCCCTCCCTTTTATTTATTTATTTATTTATTTTTGGGTTTTTTCAGCTCCGCCACTATTAAGATGGAGCACTATTATTATTGGATTCCCCTCTTTTGAATAAGAGGAAAGGAAAACACATAATAACAATTTCATTGAAGAAACTCGAGCCTGGTGATAGAGAACGCACTATCTCCATCAGAACCGTTAGGATCGTGCCACTTAAGAGTTGACCCCACCGAGATGCCGACGTGGAAGGAGAGATTTCGAGCACAAATGGAATGGCAAAAAGGTAATTTTGCCGTCATGAATTTTTTTTGCAGGAGGATTCACTTGAGGATGGATTGGGGGGTGACAGTGACGTGAGATGGAAGGGTTCTTCTTCTTCGTCTTCTGCAATAGTATTCGTTGGCGCTATATATCGGCGCAGGGGAGATTTCCTCCTGAATATTCTTTAGCAAATAAAAAGCATGCTCGCAAATTCCAAACTCAAAATCAAAAACCACCATCGTTGAGATCACACCTTTCTCTCTCTTCCTTCTGAGGTTTTCCCCTCACGTTTCTCCCAAGCCCCTTCATTTGGTTTTTCTTCTCTCATCGTAGCGTTCGGATTTCGCCCTTCAATCGCTTCAGCGAGGATAGTCCCTCACCAGTTGGACTCTGATTCTCTTGGGGTTCTATTGAGGGGCTGTTTTCTGAATGCGCGAATGCCAGATGAGATAAACACTCGTTGCATGTATCGGGTCTTTGGCTCTTTCCCTGCATAGTGTGAATATTGCGTAAGATTCTTCATGGCAAAGCGTGTTTACCAAGTCTGGAAAGGGAGTAATGTAATGTTTAATTCACCTGCTTCTTCCTCTTTTTTGCAAATTAGACTTTTGATGCTTTACTTGCCTCTTGGGGATGCTCTTTATTTGTTGATGGGCAACCTTGTGGTTCCTTATAGATTGGGTGTTTTGGAATGATTCTAAGAGCTTAAGTGTGGTTTGAGTTTATGGTCCTTTTGGTTGCTTAAAAATGGAAGACGGAAAGTTTTAACTCGGACGATGATTTCGGCATCATACACTGGATATGTTGAGCTCCTGTGAGGTCATGCGTTTTGTGAGTTTTACTACTTTGAATTAGCAGTTCCCTTCCTCTGCCCATCCATTGTGTTTGTTTTTGTGCGGCGGGTTTTGGGGCTCTATGTTCTGCCTTACTTCCTGTCAGACGAAACTTTAATGATGCTTTGGCTAGAGGAGTTGGTTGGACATAGCATTTAATGAGGCCATTGGATTTAGTATTGACCTTGGTTTCTGTCAGTTTTCTACTTATTTACGTTGTTTCACCTTTTTGCTGAGAAAAGGTACTGGAGATTCAGAAGCAGTACTTAATTAGATGCAATTGTTAGCCTCACCTTGGCAGGCTGCCTTGTATTTTGGACAAATAAGTATTTAAGATATTGAACTTGACTAATCTGGTGTTTTTTTCCTTCCATTTACCTGACATAGTTACTGAGTTTTTTCTTTTAAAAACATATTTGAGTTTATCAGAAAGGTAATGAAACTGAACAAGGTAACGTTGCAGAGGGTTTGAGTAATTGTCATGCTTTATCTGCTCTAGATGATGTTTTGTTTCTTAAAGAAGAAATCCTTATCTGGTAGTTTGGAATATAATCACAGCCAGCATCTTTTCATGTTTATCTTGAAACTACTTTATACACTTTTAGGTGTTTAGGCTGCAAATAAGTGTATGTTTAGGTTATGGTCCTCATGTAAATATTTTATAAATTTCACGCGGATGTTCTGCTAACATATTTGGAGTTTGGACAACTAGAAAAATGGCTTTTCTCTTGTGGATTTAAAAAGTGAAGAGACAGAGGAATCATGTGATGGATATGCTATCTAACTCTTTGTTTAGAATACAATTATGGCAAATAATTTTGTGCTCCCTTGGTCAAACCACCCTTTCGAGTTCTGACAGATTAACTATATAGTTTACAAATAGATTGATGAGTGATTGAGATATGATGTTTTTCCCCCTAACCTTTTGTTATTGGTTGGAATAGTTTAACTTAACATGGGAGTAGGATCAAGGGCCATGGAGGTGTTCATGCTATGATATGTAACTTTACTCTCGAGGCTTGTGGTGGAATGGGGTATTTAAGTTTGACCAATATATTGTCTTCAAATGACAAATATAATTTATTTTTTAGCTTTTGGGAGACTTTCTCTGTAACTTCTGATACTTCCTCTTCAAATGATGTTAGCATATTTTGATAATTTATTGCACGTTCAGGAGCTAGTAGTTTATTATCCATGGATTTTTATAGGATGTGAACATGATCTCTTCTGTATTGCCTTTAGTATTTTCATGCCTTCTTTTGTCTCTTGCTAATTAACGTGCTCTGTCTAAGTGTTAACTCTTCTCCTAATCATATGCAGAAGTTCATTTGTGGAGGGAGGTTGATATTTGGGCCTGATGCTCGATCCCTTCTTGTCACGTTGTTGCTGATTACCGTTCCAGTCATCATCTTTTGTGTATTTGTAGTGAGGCATCTTCGGCATGAATTTTCATCGTATGATGCAGGATATGCTATTCTAGTTATGGCAATTCTCTTTACTATTTGGGTAAGTTTTGTGAACCTTTTCCCCTCATTCTTTTCTATTCTGCATTTGATGAGTTGGTCCTTGCCATATGCACGCGTGGATCCTGTTTTGTTATATGCTCATGGTTCAAACGCTTCAGTTTACCATGTTTTCAAGACAGCTCTTATTTCTTCTTTTTTTTCAGAAAAAAAAAGAAGCTTAATTTTAATTATATTATCAAGGTTCCTCTGTTAGTTTTCCACTCATCTCGCTATACTGCCATTCCTCCCTCATTCTTGAACCTTTTAAGCTGACAGCTTGTGCCAGGGATCGAGCTTGTCATTGATGAGTGATATTTTGTTTTCTCCTGAACTTCTGTATGATTGAATTTTTTACCCTCTATAGCTAGCATGTACAAGTAGATGACTCTATAAAGCAAACTAATTTCTTATAACCATAAAGGAGTTGATCCCAAATACTATGAAAATATAAAGATGAAGGATCCCTAAAAGTGGAAAGAATTTGAACAGATATTCAAATAAACAAGAGAGAAAAGACAAAAAGAAATCATGGCTGAGAGAGCTAGTGCGAAGCTCAGCAAGCTTCATCCAGAGTGGGAAGGGCTGATGCCCTCATAATGTTCCATTATGCAGCCACACTTGAGCCCTAAAGATATTATATGGTGGAAAGCTGAACTGTTTCCTTTGAGAGGCAATACAGAATGCATCTTTGAGCTATACTCTTGCCCAGTGTCCACCAATCATCGGGGCCTGTTATGAATTAATGCCAATGCACCTGTTGCTGCTGCCTATTTCTTTCTTTTCTTTCCTTTTTTGTCAATCTTTTTTAAATTTTATCAAAATAATGTAGGAAGTTGCCTTGATTATATTTTTCTGTGTTTGAATTATGCTTCTTGTGAAAGTTTCATATCATGATTGATTTTTCATTTTTTACCTAATCTTTGTCTGGTCTCCTAGGGTTTGACGCAACATAATCCCTATAGTCTATGTTTATAGGTTCTGGGTATTCTCTTTCTTACTTCATCACGTGATCCGGGCATTATTCCAAGGAATTCAAATCCACCAGAGGAAGAGTTTCGTTATGATTCTTCAGTTTCTGCTGATGTAGGGGGACGACAGACACCAAGCCTTCAGTTCCCTCGAACCAAAGAAGTAATGGTCAATGGCCTTCCTGTAAGGGTGAAATACTGTGAAACTTGTATGCTGTATCGTCCTCCACGCTGCTCACATTGCTCCATTTGCAACAATTGTGTTGAGCGTTTTGATCACCATTGCCCGTGGGTTGGTCAATGCATTGGATTGGTACAATAACTGACTATCATAAGAATTACTATTTTTTATGATCTTTGTTTTCCTTTCTGCTGATGTTCTGGACTATTGTTGTTGCATCTTATAGTACTTTATTTGTCTTTTCCTGTGTGCAGAGGAACTACCGTTACTTCTTTCTGTTCGTATCTTCAGCAACTATCCTATGCATATATGTATTTTCCATCTCAGCTTTCTACATTAAGGTTCTTATGGATCATGGTGATGGCACAGTTTGGATGGCAATGAAAGAATCCCCCGCATCAGTGATAATAATGATTTATTGTTTCATCGCTCTGTGGTTTGTTGGTGGACTAACTGGTTTTCACCTATACCTTATCGGCACAAATCAGGTCAAATCCATTTCTTCTTACATTTCTAGCTTTCTTATCTTTTTTAATTAATTACCGTTTAGGGTACCTTAGGGTACCTCAAGGTTAATATTTAAATCTTTGGTTGGGATTCGGAAGTAGCTTCATGATAGTAAATTCCTAATTCCACCAGCGATGCAGGGTGGTTGGAAAACGGACAAAATCATGGCATAGCCCATAATAGTTAATTGATTTAAATAACATATCCACATTAAAATCTCATATGTTTTAACTATTTCATATGAAGATGGCAGCCCAAAATTAGGCTGTCTACTTAGTGATGGAAGATGATTATCTGCATACACCTTCCACCTCTGTTGTAATTTTGAAACTGTCATGTGCGCGCACACACACACACATATATGGAGGGGGGAAGAGAGAGAGAGAGAGATGTTGTCATCATGTTCCCAGCGTATCTTTTGAGTGGGGTGTTAGTGAATGCTTGGTAGGATGCATCATATTCCCAATCCATATCGCATATGATTGTATGGTTTGCTTTCTGGAAATTGATCCATGAGTTGTCACAAGAAGATTCTGATCACCAAGATTATTACCCGTTTTTTGCAGACTACCTATGAAAACTTCCGGTACAGAGCTGACAACAGGGTTAATGTTTATAATCGTGGTTGTTTAAATAACTTTCTGGAAGTATTTTGCACTAAAGTTAAGCCCTCCAGAAACAATTTCCGGGCCACTGTACAAGAGGAGGTTCAGAGGCCACCGCCTCAAGTCAGTACCAGGGAACCTGAACCTGAAGACGTGGTTGGAGAGCCACGTCCTAAGGTTGAAGATGATCTAGATATTGGTGAAGATCTATTGAAGATATCACAGCGTCGGGATATTGAAGAAATCGAGGAGGACATCCAGAGTAGAGGGAGCAATGGACCTCCACTTAACACTTCGGAGGCTGACTCAACTTTGCAGTCAGATCACCGAGCTCAGACAATTCGGTCTGATGCTAGGCACTCAAGTTGGGGAAGGAGAAGTGGGAGCTGGGAAATTTCACCAGAGGTCCTTGCCAGTTCAAGTGTCACTGAAAGCAGAAGCTATGTTGCTTCTAATGAGGTGCGCCAATGACCTGTGGTTTGATTTTCTGATGTTAGCATGCCATCAATATGAATGATGTGGGTTTTACCTGGAATATTGTGAGAGGAAGAGGAGACCTGATGATCGGAGTTTATGGAGCAAATGGAATTT
This sequence comes from Neltuma alba, assembly GCF_004799145.2. NCBI lineage: Eukaryota > Viridiplantae > Streptophyta > Magnoliopsida > Fabales > Fabaceae > Neltuma > Neltuma alba. The sequence continues at coordinate 27,295 of NW_021632851.1, read as the reverse complement.
GAATTGATGGAAAGGTCTGGGTGCAAAATCTGAGTGGACCACCTTGTGGCAATCCTCTGGCTTTGTTGGAAAGCATAGAAATGCGTGTTTTTATTTGCCTGATAGTTTTTTCCTCTACGGTTCGATATGTGGCCGGCATCTACGCTGCTGGCTATATTCTTTGTGTAAATAACCAGTTGTGAAAAATGCTAAAAATTTCCCTGCTTATTGGGTTTTAGGCTCTATGTACAAACTTGGTTACCAAGTAAAAAAATGCTTTCATCCAAGCTGTTGATATGAAGTGGTCTTTTCTTTTCTCTCTCTTTTTTTTTTTTGGGGTGAATGAAGTGGTACTCCTCCCCTGTTTAATAGATGTTTGTTTTATATTTAAAATCTATTTTATATATTTATTAATTTTTTTAACAATAAGAAAAATCAAGTAAGAGAGGAAGGAAAAGAATTAAGAAAGATGTTTAGGGTCTGTTTGGTTCAATGTGAGGAAGAGAAGGGGAGGGATTTTAATGGAAGAAATGGAAGGGGAGGAGAGTGGAAGGATTTTAATATTATGTTGTTTGGATTTATAAAAAAAGAAGGAAAAGGTTTTAATATTACCTTGTTTGATTCATGAATAGAAGGGAGGAAAAAATATTTTGACATTAACAATTTTACCCTTATTTTATTTAAAATATAGGCATAATAGTTATCGCATGACAAAATATAGGCATAATGGTCACAATATGATAAAATATTGTCATTTCCTTTCAAATCCTCCCAATTTTGGAGGGGAGGTAAAATTTTCCCTCCCTTCCAAAAATTTGTGTGTTGGCAAACAAGGGGAAATTATTAAAATTCTTCCCCCTCCCCTTCTCTCCTCTCCCCTCCAAATCCCTCATACCAAACATATTCTTAGAGTGTTTTAAAAAATATATCATATTAACTAATTTAATTAATATTTTTAATTTATTTAAATTAATTAATTAAGTTTTATATTAAAAATCGGAAGAGTATTTTCAGTGATAGAGACTATTAGGATTTTTAAAAAACTAATTCAAATACCTTTTGGTTTTGAACCCAAACTAACAAAATCTACATCTACATGCGTACCCAGAAATTAAAAGAAAAAAAGGGGGAGAAATAGAAAAGTATGCCAGGGACACATATACGATTAACTTTGGGCTCTCTAAAGGACTTAGAAACCACATAGAAATTTGTGTAGTAAAGGAATATGATTATGTAATTAGACTACGAGTTTTTTTTTTTTTTTGAAAAAAAGGTCGTACTATTATTATTTGTGAATGATATGACTTGCTAATCGTCAGTTTCGGAAAAAAAATGTAATGCCATTTAAAAAAAAAAAATCTAAGACAACATTAATGATAATTTTTCCAACTATCATCATCAACTTAATTGAGTAAGAGATGATAATGACATGGGAGAATACATAAAAGAATTAGGGGTACATATATATTTGAAACACTAATGTATTTCTTAATACATTAAAACTTTAACAGTGAGATAAAACAATGGTGGGAATATATTCCATATTTGCTTATTGGTTTACCACCATGACTAAGAATTAAGTATTCTCCATCATATCGTTTCTTCTGGGATGCCGACGATATCCATTTCTGCAACCCCCTAAATTATTTTGCGATATTAAACATAGAAAAATAACAAAAAAGAACTGAACAATAATACATCAGCGTGTTAGAAGAAAATGTTTCCTTTCTGTAAGAATATAATCACATCGTTCTTTATACAACAATTAATTACATGAAGAGAATACAACAAAAAGAAAACATCTTCTGATCCATCTCTCAATATATATAGAATGAGTTTTGAATTGAATTGTTAGAAACTAGTCATATAAATTCCAGGATTGATAAAACCACATCGAATCACAAATATATGCATGATCAGATCTCTGTATATATATAAATGTATGAGATCTTGAGGCTAATGAGGAAACTCTTGTAAGACCAGCTGAATCAAAGATCTCAAGAGCTTGTTGGTGTCATCCATGACAGGAAGAAAACCCTTGGGCTCTCCTGATGCCAAACTGGTTTCACACAATCCAATCTTAACATCAGCATCGTTAAGGCTCTGCTTAGCCGTCGTAGGATCAGCTGTGAAATTTGCATAAGCACCCGTGAAACCAACAATGGCGTCTTGGTAATTCTCTACGCATGTCGTCGACGATGGATCGATGCTATCGGACGTCATCTTGTCCGACATGTAAAGCACCGCCTTCGATGCGACCGCCGCCGACAGCTCTATGGACAGCGTTGACGTGGTGCCCGCCGGCAACGACTCTATGTACTTCTTGTCCTTGCCCTCGAGGATCTTCTCGCACTGTTTGGGGTTTGCGGCTAGATCGCAGATATGGTCTGTGAAGGACTTCGTACCTTTGCTCGATTTCACGATCAAGGCGATTGAGCCGGAGACATGCGGTGCTGGTGAAACGGCCGGTGCAGGAGTGACTGTTGATTCAGACGGTGATGGAGCCGTGCTTGGGGGCGGTGACAAGCCAAGAGACTTGGTAACCAGGTCTTTCACGGCCGGGGATAGCGATGGCATGTCAACACTATACTCATCAGAATCCTGCTTCTTCTTCTTGCCCTTGTGGTGGCCCTTTTTGTGGCCTTCGTCGGAGGGTGTGGGCGGTGATAGCTCACTGGCTGATGGTGGCGGTGGCGTTAGGGTGATGGTTTGGTCTTTGTTTTGCTTTTTCTTATGTTTCTTTCCTTTGCCTTTTGCAAGAGCAGGGTGGAGGAGGAGGGATAAACACAAAAGCATGAGGATCAAACACCAAGCTGAACGACGAGCCATTTCGATCTGTTGTTCTTAATTAATTCAGAAATGGTGATGTATACGTAACCAGGTAATGATGTTTCAGGAGGTTTTTATAAGCATCGTCCCATGTTTGCTATAATTGTTGTGTTTGATTTGATGTTTTATCGGTTTGAAGATGAACACTTTTGGTGGATGAATTGTTAGTTTAAGTTCCGAGGGCAATGAGATTAACGGCTACCGATTCGGTAGGGCCTCTAAACTAATTTTCTCAACTCCAAAAATAGAAATGTCAAGGTCAACAAAACCTCTGTTTTCATATTTGGTAATTCCTATTTTGAGGATTTTTTTTTTTGAAAAAAAAAGGTTTGATATAAATTTGACGCAACGTTAGACTAATATTTAACTTCAATTTGACCAATGCCTTCTGCCACTCAAACTTTTCTTCAAATTTAACTTCAATATTTTTAGAACGTTGTGTCATTTTTCTGACTAGTAAAAAATTTTCTCGTTGTTTTTTTTTTTTACTAAAGTATAGGTATTTGAAGACAATCCTATTCGAAGGATTGTCGGACATTAAATGTGAGCATCTCTCCCAGTAAGAATTCGAACATTGGTTCGTTATATTGTGAGGGACTAATACATTCTGCTAAACCTAACTCCCGTGGGTTTTATTTATCAATTCATGAGAAATAAATTGCAACTGTTTTTTGGAGGATTTGAACCGTCCGAGCAAATACAGAATGAGAATAAAAAGCCCAAAGCCTCACCATATATGAGTGGGCCCATATCAGAGGCGGGCCCAAATGTCTCTGGGCCTCATCGGTAAAACACTGTGAAGAACATCAGAAATTCATGAATGGGAGAAAAGCTCCTCATTAAAAATTTTATTAGTGAAAAAAGATTAAATCAGAATATTAATATTCCATACCTACAAAATATGCAGAGTACTGCTATTTTTTGTGCATAAAAATTTATCATGTTTTTGTTACCAATAAAATTTTTAATAGGAAATTTATCCGATTAAAAGGCAAGAATATGAAGTCGTATTGTAAAAAATTGACTATTTTTAATTGAACAAAGTGAATACATAATACTACCTCCTGTCCTTAATATAAGACCTCGTTTAACTTTTATTTTGGTTCTAATTATAAGACCCCAATTCATTTTGTCTCTCTTATTCATGCATTTTTTTTCAAGATAGTCCTTCTAACAATAGTAGTTTTAGCCAATAAACTTGATTAGCAAGGATCTTTTAAGAAAGACAATACATATTTATTACAAATAACTAACATAACTTATTTTTTTAATCTCCTCAAATTAGTTAACTAGCTCTTATAATTGAGCAGGAGATAGTATATTCCAAATATGACTCCCACGACAAAAATATGATAAGGAAGGAATGCTACAAGTTAATGTATTCAGCAGCCAACGGTCCAAATCATAATTCACTAACACAGACGAAGCACGTTTTTATGGTCCCAACTATTTCGTTTTGAAAAACAAAACAAAAGAAAAATTTCAAACACCTGATTCAATGGTTGGCATGCTCTGAAATTTGGGTGGGACAGAGAGTGTGACTGCTAATAGGAACAGAGGAATTGATAATTATCAGTTAATTAAGGAGACTCTGTGCATCTTGACTTGATCTTTTAATTCGTGTGTCAATGTATATATATGGGGTCACATCTTCATATTCCTTACAAATCATAAGTATTTTTTTTTATTTTTCTCACAAAGAAAGATTTTTTTAAAAAAATTAATACGCCATAATTAGAGACTTGTGGGAGACAAATTAAATGATGGTCATGGACGTTAAGTTGAAAGTTGAGCCATCCACACCATAATTCCACAGAATTTTAACAAGTGACTAGAAAGTGAAACAAAGGGAGATGTCGGCACACTTCTGTCCTTTTTTTTTATTTTTGGGTTTGGATGTCTGATGAGAGAACTTGAAATCATATGAATGTTTTATTTCTATCGGATTACCAAAGGAACCACAAGATATCATGTGTGAAGGTAAGTATAACTATATATTCTATTTTTGATCTATCTCTCATCCAAAAGAAATAATAATAATATGAACTTAAATTGTTAGCATTAGGTCTATGTGAACACATCAGAAAAAGTATAGAGTGCTTCTTTTAGAAGGTATTTGGGTAATCTCAGAAATACTTTTCTACAAATCGAGATAAATTCCTTCATATATTTATCGTATATCATAAAAGTATTTTTAAAATTATAGTTTTGTTTCTACCCAAATACCCTCTTAATTTGGACTATTCAAATTGATTTTAAATGATAATAGTTCAAATTCACGAGGTGTTTGGCAACAATGAAAATGTACTTTTCTGTAAAACGAGACAAATTCCTCTAAATATTTACTCCGTATACCGTAAAAGTATTTTTAAAACCATGGTTTGGTTTCTACTCAAATATCCTCCCAATTTAATTGGTTTTTACATTTTAAATAAGATTTTTATTTTAAGTGATACAGAGATAATATTTGAACAGATAGTTCTAAAAAAATAAATTTAATATTAAAAAATTTTAAATTAAAAATTTTAAATCTTAAACATTCAAACCATCTTTTGAACTTTTCAAATTTCATTGGAGCAATGAGGACTGCAGATCTATCTTGTACTAAGAATAAACTACTCCTGAATTATAAACTAATTGCCGCTTTGCCTTTATCTCTTTTCTCTTTATCCTCCCTCATCCTTTAATTGTTCCCTCCTCTTTATATCATCTTCTTAATATACCATTCATTGGACCGCAAACAAGAATCAAATTTAATTCCATCAGCTGCATGCAGATTCAGCAACTTTTCTCATCTTTAAATAAAATTAACAATAAAATTGAAATTGAAATTGAAATACTCCTTTTCTTTGCAATACACTGCATATTGTAAAGACAATAAATAACGTCTTTGAATAAAAAGAAATTTTTTAGCAGATCTACTGTATCAAATTTGTATAGACCGAATTAACTATAAATAGAATATAAACATATGGAGACCAACAATTTCTGGTATGGACACTCTTTTTTTTGTTTTTGTTTGTTTAAATGACTAACGTATGGTTGTTGTATATGCTTATACATCTATTCATAGTCAATTTAGTCAACAAAATACTTTGACACCAAATTTATTTCAAGAATTCTCTTCACCTGGACGGCGGAGGATAGTTGCCGGTGTCTGACCATGTTGACGTAGGAAAATACGAGGTGTCTCCGCCCTGAGTCTGGTTTCCCGGTGGTCGGAAATAGCCTATTTGCTGACCGGAAGTTAGGGGAAATGAAGCAGGGGATAACTGACTAGAAGGTGAAAATGTAGTGGGAGATGAAGATGACGACAATGATGATGGTGAAAACAACGAAGAAGACGATTGAAGAGCACTCAATTGAGAATTGTAGAGCCATTGCTGCACCAAACCCGGCGGTATCTGCTGCGGCGGCTGTGGTTGCCGTTGACCTTGGAAGTCGCCGGAACTCTGGAGCATCTGGGAGTAATTCCAATAGTCTCTGACCAAATCAGAGGGCCCCTGAAAAGACGACGCCTGCATGAACGGAAGCGCCGCCGGGGACTGCTGAAGGACGTGGGTGGTGGCAGGAAAATTTTGAACGGGCACCGGAACTGCTCTGACGTTTTCCGGAAAGTTCAGTTTGGCTCTGCTACCCCTGAACCTCAATGCGGCTTCGTCATAAGCTCTCGCGGCCGCCTCCGCCGTGTCGAACGTGCCAAGCCAGACCCTTGCCGCCTTGTGGGGGTCGCGAATCTCCGCTGCCCACTTACCCCAAGGCCTCTGCCTCACCCCTCTGTACCTCCTCCTCCTCTCCCCTGTTTCTTCATAGGAAACAGTTTCACTCGACGGCATCACCGGTAAGGCCGAAGTAGCCACCACCGGTGCGTCAGTTGCAGTGATATTCGAAGCTTCCACCTCCGTCACTGCTAATCAAAGACAAATATAACTCACACATACACACTCTTCTTTATGCTTAGAAAACGCCGTTAACTCACTCATACAAATTCTTCATGGTTAGAAAATGGCACTACATTTATATCTTTATCGTATGAAGCTCGTACAGAATCTGTTCGGTGCAATATTCAGGTGAAAAAGTTCTGTCTGATACATGCAATATAATTCATATTGAACTATTCTCTAGGTTACTAAGTAAGATCAAAGTGCGAATAGGTTCAAACAAAACCATTTGTTGTATTTGATTAGACATGTGAAGTGAGAATCAAGTTAACTAATTGCACCTGTTGATGCAGACTCGTTCTGTGATGATGCAGCGAAGTCACCAATGGCGGCTTTGAATGCGGCTTCTTCTTCTTCCTGACGGCCTCTTTTCTGACCTAGCCATGAACCAGAGGCAGAGCCCATAAGAGGACCTGAGGAAGATGAAGAAGGAGACAGACGAGGAGATGAAACATGACCAAAAGGTGACATCATAGGAAAACCACTTATTCCTTGGAGCCATTCATTAGTGTCTCTGTGTCCAGATGAACCTGATGACACCACATGCGTAAGCGCCGAAACCATTGCCGACAACTCTCCGGCTCTGCCATACTCTGACATCACAGGCTCCACGGATTCAGCTATTGTCGTCGTTACAGCCGCCTCTTCAGCTCCGTTAAACCCTGCCGACTGGGACTGCCGGTTGTGAGTACTTCCCTCGCCGCCGCCGCGTTCTGACGTGGACCTCACGAGCTCCCCTGATCGCCGATGGTGCGCCACCGTGAGCAAGCATATGTAAATACCGCTTCTTCAAAAGGGAAAAGGAAGATGTACCCAGGATTTATTTCGCCGATTCCTGAGGACCCTTTTGGTGATTTTCTTAGAAACCGAAGGGTTATATAAGGTTGGTTAGAGAGATCAAACGGGAACGGATCGCCATTAAAATAGAACTCGCAGGCACAAACACCCCACTTCCTTTTTACATGCATGCACGATGGACACCTCCTTTCTAATAAAATTCTTCTTTTTGATATTTGAATTCTTCCAAGAAATAATAAAATCTGCTAGTATAAATATAATGGAAATACTGAATTAAATACCCTATAATTGATTTACCTAAAAATAAGAAATACTCTGAAAATGAGAGGGGAAATTACATTTTAATACTCAGACTCGAACAAAGTTCAAAATTAAATAGACAATGATAAAGACGATACATTTCTGAAAGATTAAAACATACCGTCAAATTTTAAGGATTTCTTATCATGTCTTTCAGAAAATTTATTATTTTATCCAGACATACCGTCGGCACAAAAGTTACTGTACATTATACATTTGGAGATGAATCAATAAAAAGAAAAAAAAAACCTAACTCTTATATGGTCGTATATTTTTTTAAATTTATCATTACTTTTTTTTTTTGCAAACCTAAGTTTATTATTACTGAAATGTTAACATAAGTACAAAATTTTTGAAAACATTACATAATCTCGATGGCGAAGTTTATAAAATTTAGTATTCAATTTTTAAAAAGGGATCGACATTAAGTATTCAGATAATAACTTTTACCCCAAAATATAATTATTATTCCTAGGGCATTCCGTGCAATTTTCATTAAGTATGGGTCATGGGACGTAATTGTCGCTTGAAATAGATAACGAAGTCATGTAACGGGCTGCCGCCTTTGTTAGGATGTTCACACATGGTGGTGGGCTAAAGGACTTTTGACTCAGATTTAATATTTTGGTGCCACGTGGGGGCAAGTTCTGATCCATTGGACCCCCCTGAACACGGTCGGCTCGTTTTGGGATGAAACAAAGTTCATCTTTGAATTGAACTCTTTAATTTGCGCAGCTGAGCTATCTGCCCATAACAAGTCAAAAATTACATTTTTAATTACATTTAGCCTCCTCCGGGTGGCCAATTTGGATTGCTTCATTTTTTTATTTTGGAAACGTGGCATCTTTGTGCACACTAACGAATAAAGGTATTTTGGAAAAAAAATATATTTTGCATATTTATTATCTCCAATTAATTTTATTATCAACGGGGTTCAGTTAACTATCTCTCTCACAAAAAGTGATCAAGGTAATTGAGAGAGGGAAGCAAGCAGTTTTACCAAAATTTGGATGTGCTGCAGATTAGGTAACATGCATGAATCCTAGTTTTATGTTCTATTTTTTTTATAAGTTATTAGATCAAAATTTAGAAAAGAAAAGTAGCATTCTTGGATTCATAGTATAATAGTAGTATATAATTAACCAAACTATGGGAGATTTTTTTAAAATATAATTTCCCAGTTAAATATGCAAAGAAAGAAAAATCAAAACGGAAGGTGCTTGTCTTCGAAACGAAAGAATGTGTGATGGTATATGGTCAAACCACGTCTCTCTCTCTCTCTCTCTCTCTCTCTCTCTGAAATCAGAGAATTGAAGCCAAATATTATATGAATCCGAACTTCATCAGCAGGGCATCATTTAAATTTAATTAACTTTAATTTCTGAACAAAAAAACTTTAGATTTAATTTGCGCGTGTGTTCATAAGGACACTAGCTTCCTAATTAATTAGGATTATTGGGAGATATATTCGCAGGTAAATATTTTGTTACCCAATCTGCTCCCACAAACTGAGTCATAAGTTAAAGGAGAAAATATTTCCCTATAAAATAATAAATAGATAAATAAATGCAAGACGTGTCTATATATTCACCAATAAAATGAAGGGGATATTTTCAAATTGAAGATGATCCAAATACAGGGATAACGCTGTTCGTACCGAATTTTCATTAGGTTTGGTTTATTGTTTGACCTAATTAATCGTAGGCGTTTACCCTAATTAATATTGAACTGATTAATCAGCTAAAGTTTTTTTTTTTCTCCGCACGCTTTTCTTCTTCTTTTTTTGGGTTTATTTTTGCGCGTCTTTTCTTTTTAGATGCTAACATTATATATAGCTGGTAAGACTTCATTTAAACCATTTTTGTTTTCTTGAGAAGAAAAAAATGCATCAATTGTCCTGATTTATAAATACAAGACAATTGTTTTTTTTAAAAAAATAATTCAACTTTTCTCAACAATCTTAATGCAATTTATTTATTTTAAAGTAGATGGTGATTAGAATTTTTTTTGAAATATAATAATCGAGAGAGAAGGGAAGTTGACAACCACATTGTTGAGCTTAATGCAGAAGGAAATAAAATATAAATTAAGTTTCTCTGTACTGTTGCATACATGTATTCGATATGGATTAATGATAAAAAGAGGCTTGGTAAGGCTTGTCCTCGAGATTTCTAGATTTTTAACTCAAATAGCTGTCGATTCATCAGCTTATAAGGATGCATGCTTTTACCATTTTAATGAAACTAGAGATTTTTAATGAATGAATGAATAATATAATATAGATACATGATTTTACCAACAAAAAAAAGCTATTAGGTTTTCTTTTCTTTTTTTAATGAAAATGAAAAATATCAACATCGATTTGTGTCACATAGGCAACATGTTCACGTTAAGCAATTATGGCATGCCTAGCTAGAACCTTGTTTTTTAAAAATAAAACCATTTTTTACGATCAATTTCTATGATTCAACTAACTAATAAGTTATTAGCTAGATCTGAAAAACTTAATAAATGTTCAACGATGAAAATATAAGTGCCTACGTGTAATCATGACAAAGATGCGATAAAATCCTATATGTAATCATAAGAAATTATGAACATCTCAATTAATCAAATTAAGCGCTTCATAAAATCATCCCAACAAATAACTTTCAAAGAATAGGAATAATGATATTATACATGGATAAAGATATATATATATATATATTATATTTCTTTTTTATACCCCCGAAACCGCGCATTCATTATTTTAGACGAAAATACTGTTAATTGTTTGCAAAAATTTACCAGTTGTGTTCTTGGAGTATCATGAAATGCACAAAATAGTATATATTCATAATTATTGGATTAGTACAGGGCTTACACACTACAAAAAAATATGTTAATTCTAGCGGTTATGGTGTTACATTTCTAGCGGTTTTAACTGCTACAAATAACATTTGTAGCGGTTAACGAAACCGCTAGAAAAACAGGTGTTAGAAAAAATTTCTAGCGGTTATCTCAACCGCTACACATCATGGTCAAAACGATAGAACATTTCTAGCGGTTACGAACCGCTAGAAATTATCTGAAGGAGACACATTACTAGCGGTTACAAAACCGCTAGAAATTTTTTCCGGGGAAACGTTTCTAGCGGTTTTATAACCGCTAGAAACGTTTCCCCGGAAAAAATTTCTAGCGGTTTTGTAACCGCTAGAAACCTGCTAAACGGGAATTAAATAATTTCAGTAGAGCGCGAAAATTACTAGCGGTTATAGAACCGCTAGAAATGTTTGGGAAATTAAATTTTCACACCAATTGAATTTTTAGAATGGCGGGAAAATTTCTAGCGGTTCTTAACCGCTAGAAAGTTTGGCGCGAAATTTAAATTTGACGAAATATTTCTAGCGGTTCTGAACCGCTAGAAATGTTTACCGTGCCAGAAAAAAAAATTTATGGTTTTTCATATTATAATTTTAAAAACCATTAAATAAATTATTTTGAAGAATTTTTGTTAATTTGTATAATTAGTTATATGTTACATTTTATATATTCAAATTTTGTAATAAAAATATGTAATTAAATTATGAATGTGTTAAAAGAAGTGAATTTAATCTAACAAGATAATTTAATTGAATATTTAATAAGATAGTTGAATTGAAGATGATATATTTTGGAATATTGAACCTATAGTATTAAGTTGATGAGTATTTGAATCAGTTGAGGAGGGCATGACAAATGTGGAGAAGAAAAATCTGAAAGGAAAGGAGAAATAAATATGTTAGTAAATTTTAAATAAAAACAAATAAAAGATACAATGAATTATAAAATAAAATTCACTTACCATAGAGTAAAGAGAAAAAATCACAATATGAGATAGTAAGAAAAAAAGAGAGAATTATGAAGAAGAATAGGAGAGGAAGGAAAAGAGATGGAGTAAATGAATGTAGAGAAGATATGGTATTTATAGAGATCAGCGACACATTTGTAGCGGTGTTTTTGTAGCGTTTTATAACATTTTGTAGCTGTTATTCATTTTCTAGCGTATATAAAAGCGCTAGTAATTAGTAGCGGTTACATATGTAGCGGTTATTAACCGCTAGAAAGTTAGTATTTTTTATTTTTAAAATCTGAACGAATTTTAATTTACAGGTATGTATTTTGTAGCGGTTCATAACCGCTACAAATTTTTTCACGATATTGTAATTTGTAGCGGTTATTAACCGCTACAATTACAATTTCGTGAAAATTGTAATTTGTAGCGGTTAATAACCGCTACAAATGAAAATTTTTTTATTTTTAAAAAAATTTTACGAATTTTAATTTATACATATGTATTTATGGACGAAAAATTTGTTAAATAATTTATTTTGGATGCTGCTACTCTCCATCATCATCCGGCCTAAAAGGACATATTTTAAAAAAATTTGTTAAATTTATGTTGTATTTGGAAAAAATTAGTAATTAGTAGTTAATTATTTAAATAATTTAAGAAAAGACGTGTACCTGATAAGTGGCAAATTATCATCTCCTTGAGGAAAGAAGTCTTCAAAATTCGAGGGTTGGAAGGGTTCACTGTCGTAAATAATGTCACCATCACCCATATCGTAAAGATCCCGTGGCTTGAGGTGAACGACCATATTCCAGTCTTTATGTTTCTCGTCCTCGACATAGTAAATTTGGTGTGCCTCAGAAGCAAGGATATATGGCTCATCATCTTCAGATGCCCCCGTATGAATAAGTCTTGAGAAATTGACTGAGGTGATGCCCAAATGGTCAGTAGCGAGTCCCCGTGAAGTTGTCGTATTTGCCCAGGAGCATTTGAACAGTGTCACGGTGAAAAGCTGGTAAGTCAACTCAATAATGTCAATTAGCTTTCCATAGTAAGTGACGCCTCCAAAGCGCATATCGCCATCACTACTGCTAGCATAACATCTCGTTCCGAATGTCCCGCAAACTCCAGAGTTTTGTGTGAGCAATCCCTGATCACGTGCAACCGTACAGAACTTGAAGCCGTTGACATTGTACGCGGTAAACCTCCGTGCATGGTCTAACGGACCGAGAGAAAGAGCTCTGAATTCATCTGTGTATGGGCTGTTGTCATTACGTATTCGACGTGTAAACCAACTGGGAAACTCTTTGTGGACTCTTTTATCAATGTCAGCAGAACGCGCACGGCCCCGTAGCTGACGCCTGAGATAACTCCTAAACTCACTATAATAAAGTGTAATTTGTTAGAAGAGTCAATAAGAAACAAATATAAAGTGTAAAAGCTAGTGAGCTTATATGATATATATACTTACTGCATGAAGGGTTCAACTTGGCTGCAATTTATCAAAACGTGTCTGTGTGCCTGGAGTTTCTCTGTAGGAGTGAGTCTGAAGAATTCATATCCTCCAACTGGTTTCCCAACAGGAGGAAATAAAGTTGACGTGGAAGGACCGGGAGGAGAATCATCTACGCGACGCGGGCGGTTAAAAGATGTCTCCATGTCATCAAAGTACCTCGAACAGAAAGTTAGGACCTCATCTCCGGAATAACCTTCTGCTATTGACCCCTCAGGCCATGCCTTATTCCTAACATATGATTTTAATTTTCCCAAGTACCTGTAAGTTAAAATTGCATTAATAATTACGAGTAAATGAAAGAACAATGTGAAATTTAAAGAGGCGGGAATAAAAGATAATCTAGTACCTCTCTATAGGGTACATCCATCGATAGTGAACTGGGCCAGCAACCTTTGCTTCTCGAACAAGGTGGACAGTCAAGTGAACCATAACAGTAAAGAATGATGGAGGAAATATCATCTCCAAGTGACAAAGTGTAAGAATAATTTTATTTTGCAGCTGATCAAGCTCTTCCGCTACCAAGACCTTCGCACACAACTTCTTGAAAAAGGACTGAACCGCCAGACTTTCTAGCGGTTCGCGGCCGAACCGCTAGAAATCTCTAGCGGTTCGGCCGTGAACCGCTAGAAATTTCTAAACTCCTCGGGGAATGAAAAAAATTTCTAGCGCTTCATGCATCAACCGCTAGAATTTTTCAGTGTCTAGCGGTTTATTAGCCTGAACCGCTAGAAAGTAAACGCTACAAATTTGGCGCCAAGTTCCCGCCAAAGCCCGGGGAGTTTTCTAGCTCTAATTTTCTAGCGGTTAGGGGGTAACCGCTAGAAATGTGCGTTTAATGGTCAAACCGTCTGTATTTTGCAGCGGTTTTTGTAGGAACCGCTAGAAATATCTGAAATTTCTAGCGGTTTTCTTTAACCGCTAGAAAGGTTCCGCTGCTACTTCTACAATTTCTTGTAGTGACATAGAAATAATAACTTATGTAACTTTTCAATTTTTTGTGTTCGATAAAGTTTTTTTCATATTTCATTTTAAATATCTGGCCATTATATTGACGCATGACCTACCTAAGTCTAGTTTTAAAAATTCAATAAATTAGGTAGAGGGTAATAAGAATTGACTCAATCTAAAATAGGCGGCTTGAAACTTACTCTTACCATCAATATTTAATAGTATCATGTTAGAGTTACCTATTTTCTGTTCATTTATTTATACCCTAGTTGTAGCATTCGATTTGACTTCACCTATCATGGCTGTGTGTTACAGTGGTCTTATATGCTTAATATTTTGTATGCTAGATAGGATTGGTCATCGCCTCATTATGGTCAAAATGTAATAAAAATGACTGACTCAACCTAATTAACGTTAACAGAACAATTAACGAAAAGTGTGTGTGTGTGGTATGAACATCATGAAATTGCTGCCGGCAAACAAACAAAACATGCACAAAATGATTTTTCTAATCATGTTTAAAACTTTTAATTACTGAAGCCAGTAATTTTCCTAAAAATTGATTTGGGGAGGAATTATGAACCCTAGGTGACAAATATTAATTTGGCTATATACAGCTCAAAAAGCAGCAAAATAGTCGGCACAACAACCAAAGCCCTCTCACTATCACTGCTTTTTTGTTACATTTTTTCGATGTTATGTTGACACACAAACCGCCCTAGTCGATGCCACGAAGACACAGCAATTGGTATGGTGACCCCTGACCTTTTCATTAGAATTATTCATAAATAATTAATTTAAAATATGTCAAACAAATTTTTCAAATGAAATAGTTCATAAGCCAAGGCTTTCGTGCTTTCATTATCATTATTAGCTGGACCAGTGCATCACTGAAAAATATTTCGATTTTTTTTTTCATATTTTAAAATATCCTTTCTTAATTCTTTTTTAGAATGAATTTATTTCGATTTTATACTTTTTCCATAAAATATAACAATAACAACATTACGTCCTGAGGATTAAAATACAACCTCAAATTTAAAACAGTTTGTTGTCCTTCTCTCTCTGCATTAAACCAAATCTAATGTATAATTGCGTTGCATTATTCATCTAATTACTTGATACAAATTTTACTGCATGTTGAATGTATTTTCATATAACTTATAAATAATCATTTTTATATATATTCCTTATGTGTATATTAACAAATTTTTGTTTACTTACGCGCAAACTTTTAATTCAACCATGACTGCAGGACAAGTATGCCCGACGTGTCTCTTTCACACCGCAGCTCTCACAGCTTGCCAAATGTTAATTTGAAAAGAATTGCTAAATGTTTTACTCCTCCGGTCCTTAATATAGGACCCATTTAACTAATTTGATTAGATTAAGGAAGTTAGGTAAGTTAGTTAATTATAAAAATTGTGACATGTTTTTCCTAAAATACCATAATCATCTTTCTTAATACCCCTCTCTATCTTCTACTTGATTATGGTTGATGGAGTATCCATAGGGGTAATTAAGAGAAAATTGATAAATATGAGAAATGAGTCTTATATTTAGGACCAAAACCAACTTAGCAATTGGGTCCTATATTAAGGACCGGAGGAGTACTATATATTTTTCCGAATACTATAAAATATTGATTAATTTCCTTTACAGCAGCGAGCACGTGTAAAAATATGAAGGGAATGATGAGGGATGGACACGTGTGGCCCAGAGCTTCGC
Source organism: Neltuma alba (assembly GCF_004799145.2). Lineage (NCBI taxonomy): Eukaryota > Viridiplantae > Streptophyta > Magnoliopsida > Fabales > Fabaceae > Neltuma > Neltuma alba. The sequence goes on along the minus strand of NW_021632851.1, from coordinate 11,445 downwards.
TTTCACACCGCCGCACAAAGCGAAATCGCGGGGGAATTAAAACACGTTATGCAAGGGAATGGATAAGTGTGCGGCCATATTAGGTGGACAAAATCTATAAATAATCTTCAGATGTGATCAAAAGAACCGTCCTTTTGACTATCTGTGGTCCAACCCCCCCCCCCCCCTTTTTTCCATTTTGAAAACAAACTTTTTAACAATGATCAAATTTTAAAAATTTAAGAATCAGATAAGAAAATTTCAAGTTTTTTCTAAAAAAATTCTTTTGAGTTTTTCTTTTAATTATACACACGACTTTGTCTTTTTTTTTTTTTAACGGAAGATCCGTGTGACTCTTTTTTTTCTTTCAAGAGAGGTCAGGACGGGCTGCAAAGAATAAGTGCAGCTTTAATTTTGAGAAGTAAAAGGGTATTCATGCAGTTCTAACAAAAATCCGGAGAACGTCCGTGCAGTTTACTCTTATTTTTATTTAAAATATTGTGATGATTTATAATTAAGTGTTAAAAACCTTCAGCTATGATTACTTGAAATTATGAGTTTGTTCAAGTCAGATAATAATCCTATTGAAAAACTTGAACACAACTTCAATTTAATTTGTAGAAATAATTACTTTTCTAAAATCTTCAAATTCATTAAATTTGGGTCCTTGTATGTAATTTGCCCTGAAGATCTAAAACTTTTAAGGCGCGTGCTTTTTCTTTCTTTTTTTTTTTTGTGGGGGGGGGTTTAATTGGACACGTAAGTATTAAATTGTGTTATAATTTCATGGATATATTGGAATCTTTTCCATAGCTGAGTGGATCAAGCGTAAAAAGAAGAGAACAAATTAAGAAGCACGCTTGTGGAATGAATATAAAATGAGTATGTGATTAATGGGAGTGAGTGTGACACCAACGTAGTTGTTACACCCACCAATTCTATGCATTAATTGTACCTTTGAATTAAGTGGTAAGAAATTAAATCCCTCCTCATTAGTGGGAAAGATTGTGATGATGAAATCTTTGATCCGTTAGTTCAGTATGTGATCATTCACATCAACTTTAATTTCCTCTCAGCTTCACTTAATTACTCTCATTTCTGATCCATGTGACCGCACCAAGTCAATTATTTGCTTAATTAATTTTCATTAGTCAATATTAGTGTTATCGCGTGCTTTAATAATCATACATTCGTAATAATGAAACGAAATATTGAACCTTGGGATGACATAATTGGAAAACACAAAAGGCACACGTGGTCGGACAACAGTGAATTAAAATTAATGATTAAAAAAATAAATAAAAAGGCGGAGATGGATAAACAAAAACATGGATCTTGATCTTAAAGAGATAGACACATGAAAGAATATGTTCGTGTTCAGTTAATGATAGTACAGTGCGGGACCCAAAACCCGATTCAAAGTTATTAAACTTTATTAACTTTAAACAAACGTGCAGTATGAACACTGAGTGACTCGTGAGTCATGACAAGGAAAATTAACAAACGCAAATAATTGAAATTGAAATTGAAATTTACACCTCAACAAGTTTATATATACTCCTCCTGTCCTAAATACAAAATTTAATTCTTGAGTTGGTTTTGATCCTAAATATAAAACTCATTTTTCATATTTATTAATTTTTTTAAATTACCTCTGTTGATACTCTCTCAACTATATCAAGTAGAAGAGGGAGATAAGGTATTAAGAAAAATGATTATGGTGTTTTAGAAATTTTTTTTTACTTTTCTTATAATTAACTAATTTACCTAACTTTTTTAATCTAATCAAATTAATTAAATGGATTTTATATTAAGAATCAGAGGAGTATATATATATATTGACCTCTGCAAGGTCAAAAACTGGCATCCTCGTATTACTTTTAGCTAGCTCTAGGACCTTAACGCCCCTCGTACTCAAAAATTCGAAGCCCGTACATGCTGGTTTGATAAACTAGTTACCTCTTCTTGAATTTTATAAAAACATATTAATTATTACATGTTCTTAAAAAATTATTAATTTAATGTGATGCATGATTTCGTTTCAATCATTTATAACCCAATTTCTCAAACTAAAGCTGTTGGGGCATGCCGACAAGTCATGCAAATTAAAATCTTAAAGTAGCGTACACGTGGTAAAGGACTATTCATTTTTTAATATATTTTTGAACATTGAGATTATTTTCTATAATTAACTATTTATAAATAATGTGCAAACTGAGTCCGGATTAGGTTCTGTGTCTCTCTTTATGATACCAGTAGCACGAGTATTATTTTTTAGTACACATGCATGTGTGTGTATACTCTATATACTTTTCGTACTGTTGGATTTAAAATTTAAAGTTTTCAATTTAAAATTTTATTCAAATCAATATTCTCCAATAAAAAATTTTATATCAGGTTATTATTTTAAACATGTATTGCATGTGAAATAATATGATTTAATTAAGTTATGGAAATTAGTGATGCATTTGCTATTGATGTCAGCAATATTTTAAAAATATTTCCGGCAGATATTTTTATTCTTTAATTTTATGTATTGCAATTTTGAAAAAATTGCAGAAAAGTCCCATTCATAAAAAAAATTTACTTGAAAGGACTTGAATTGAGCTAGTACAACTCATGCTCAGCGGGCGTGACTTTTATTTAGTTACGTGTAACATATCTTTAATTACATGCAAATGTCTTTTATTCTATCCAGTTAATGATCTATTGTACATAACCAAAAAAATTCGAACCTGCTAAAAATACGTTTTACTTGGATGTTTAAATAAATTTTAGATACTTGGTAATAAGTATTCTTTTAATCTTATTTATAAGTCACTTCTAATATGTTTTACACAGACAAAAAAAAACCTTAAACTTTATTAACTTTCATTTAAAATTTAATAACTTTTTAATTTTATCCCTATCTAATATATATTATATCTCATGTAAATAAAGCCAATATAATAATAAATGAAAGGTAAAAATGTATATCCACATAAAAATTTCTTGCAGTGCCCTATAAATAAAACTAGAAGAGTAATTCAATAGAGGATTTTAAAAAAAATTTCTATAAAATTTTTTATCATTCTTATTTATACACGTGTCGGAAAACGTTTAACAAATCTGATCGGTAATAGTATTAAATATTATATACTGTATGGGAAAAAAAAACGATGGATTTAGATTACAGGGGCATGAGTTGAGCGGCAATTGTTGTTGAGTGGGGTAATTGAATTTCAAGTATTATTATTATTATTATACTACTAAAAGACAAGATAAATTTTCAAGGAAGGATCCTACTATCCTACTACTAAAAGACAAGATAAAACAATTAATTAATGACTAATGGGTCCCTAAGTGCGTGAAGGATGATCCAGTTTTCGATCCTGATAAGTTCTGCGATATGCCATTTTTGTTTGGATTCGGCTGGGAAATAAAAGTACCCAAATCCGGCACAATAAATATAAAAATAAAAATCAAGCACATTGTTCACGGCAATCATTTTTTTGCCCTTTAAGAGTAGTTATCCCATGACACATCAGATTTCAAGCAAGTGATCCATATATATGTATCCGATTTTAAAAACACATTATTTAGGGACAAAAAATCTTTTGATAGATCAAATGAGATCAAATTTTAGAAACCAAAACTAAAATAAAGCCAAATTTTAAGAACTAGATATAGTATTAACTCTAATTAAATTATTTCACAATTTTTTTAAGTACCCATAACTCATTTGGATATAATCAAAAATGTTTCTGACCTCAAAAGTTAACATGCTATCAATGATTATATAAAGATAACATCATTTGAGATATTAATGGGTCCCTTAATAGGCGGAGGAGCCAATTTTGATCTCATGACTTTTTGTATTAATTAATTTTTTAAAATATAAGTTAATTATTTATAATTAATACCCAGAGAAAATAACTGTCATTTAATGATTAAAATTTGACATGCAAAGAAAAATAATCTTTTGATTTCTTTAACTCAGTCCCTAAATTTTAAAGTTACTTTCTCTCTATCCATCTAAAATTAACTATTTTTGTATCTTTAGGTGGTATTAGTTAGAGAGAAATTAAATAAAGGTAAAGACTGGGTTTTGCATCATTAGGGTCTGCAAGAAAGCTATGGAATGAGCCAAGCGTGCACAAAACAAAGCAAATAGGAGGGTACTTGCAAGTATCTTCTATCCACGCACACATTTATAATTATCAAAGGACTGTGATCTGGTCACGCTTGAATATTTAATAATATTAATAATAATAATAATATCAATCTCTGTTCAATCGAACCAGCCAACACTTTCCAAACCCTAAACCTAGACTTTGATTTCATTCTAATCTGATTTCCCTTTAAATCTTTACCTGGAAGAAAGCCGATTCCTTCCTTCTCAAAAGTGTAAAGTAGTGGGAACGGTTCCATGAATTGAAACTCCTCTTTCCAAATCAATACGTCAATGTCGTTATCATCCTTCGATTTCCAGAATATTTTGAGTTTGTTAGCTTCCGTGTACTAATTAATCTCTCATGTTTAATTAAAGGCTGGCTGTTCTATGTGGATTAAGTTTAATTTGTAAAAATGTGTTCTTGAAACTTGCTCCGAAAAACAAATTAGAGGGTAAAGAATTCCTGATGTTGCATAGAACAGACAAAACAGGGCCAAATTCTTTACTTGATGAGACAAAAAAGCAGACCAAACCTTGCTTGTTTCAATTTAAATTAAACGAAGGAGGAGACAGAAAGAAAAAGATTGGAGACAAAAAGATATTTATAATCCCGGAAGCACGCTTGGCTCGGACAAGAAAAAAGCAGTAGTAGTTTGCGATTTGGGGAATATAAAATATTAATTCCTCAAATCAAATTGTGGTTTAATTGAATTAATTAAATTAGTGGAATAAAATATAAAACCTGTATTCAACTTTGTCCAAACAATTAGTTGGACTCTGTGCAACTCTCTCTTTATTTATTTTCGCAATATTTCTTCATGTTTCTAAATACAAAAAAGAATATGTCCAGGTGCAGTCTTTGGACCAAGTATGCTTGTCACATGGGTACGAGGTAGGTTTTGTACTTAATTTCCATGAAGAAATGTGTCAAGCAGCCGATTTTTTAGACTAAGTGGCTTAAAGATTAAGTCCAGATTAGACAGGGCGGCGGCGTAATTAATGCTAATTAGAAGCTGGCTTGGCAAATACTATCTTGACCAGAGATTAACTTGAGAGCAGAGGATTAATCTCATCTTAATCAAGATCAGAGATAATCCTTGCAATTTTCGTAATCCTACAATCAGAACGGAAACAAATTAGATTCTTTATAGTTACTATTCATAATCAGATTTTTTTTTCCTTGTTTTCAAAACTAGGCAAAAATCAATAAGGAGATCAAGGTGAAGATGATTTTGGAATGAAATGTGAACAAGAAAGAGATCAAAAGGGCTTCTAGATGAAGAATACTTCAGAGGAAAGCAGATTCTGCACTAACTTTCTATTTGAATTTATTGCCAAATCCTGTGGCTTTTAGTAAAAGGAAAACACTGGAAAGTATGAAATTAGGAGGGAAAAAAAGAAGGTAATATGATGAATTATTTTTGTGTTTTCAGTTCAAACGATAAGCATGATTAAGAATAAGATAATATAAAGTATAACTAGGCATTCAACGTATTGATTTCAAATATGTTAAATTACAAGTACATCAAAATTCTCCAAAATACTTGTATTCCTAGATCAATATACGAATATTACATACATAGAAAGTTATCTCTTACCTTGTTAAGGAGAGAAACAGATTCCCCATCAATGGACCAACCAAATCGACCTAATAGCACACTCTTTGAGATTCTTTATTACCTAAATAAGAAGGAACAAACAAACACAGGGAAAAGGTTATGATACGTGAAAAAGAAGGGCGGCTACTTCAGTCTGCATCCTGCATCATGAAAGCTCCACTAACGATTTATTTGGAGTGGAGAGAGGGAAGAGGGAATTCCGCAAATTTTTTAAATCCACATACAAAAACACAAAACAAAAAAGAAGATAGCTAGTAGCAATCTGTAATGATAGCATAAGATCTGCACAGCTTAAATTGAAGACTTCACCATCATCATAGAGGATGCACGTCAATCACAGAGCCATGCGCAACCAAATCTTGTCTATTTTGACCTCTTCTTTATTTCCATGGTGACAACATATAACATATGGACATAAAAATTCAAGCAAATTAAATTTGAAGTATCTGTATAAAATTTTAAGTTTCACATAATAAATTGTGTCATTGCGTATCAAATTTTAATGTTTGATAGGCGTCAAAAACAGAGGCAATTCTTTTCTAACAGAGCTTCTGCTTCACAGCTTTCTGCATAAGATTCTTACAGAAGTATACATTCACTAATCAGACCATTGTTCAAAGGTCTTATCTTCTTTGCATACATATTTCCAATCTAAAATGTCGTCTCTTCTAATATCTAGTCATATTTGCGCCCGCTAATAATTCATTCATAAGCAAGGACCATTTCCAAGTAGATCTGGACTAATCAGATAGAGTAAAACTCATTACAAACGCACATAGAAGTAGGTCGGCCGAAATTTTTAGTGGACCTTGCCTCTAACTTGCTTACAGTAACATAACTATTCATCAATTTCATCTTCTTATCTTTTGGAGGATCGAGTCTGCATAATTGACCACATATATTTTGATTTTGCATCGCAAATGTCTAAAACTTTTTTAAGTCCTGTCTATTCAAGGATAACTTTAGCTAAACAAGATACCTATGACCTTATTTGAACTTAAAATCCTTATGACTTGTAACACAAGCAAAGCATCTCAAAGTCTTCCACAAATGAGCCTCCGGCACTAACTATAACTGGTATACACGGTTTCAGAAATAAAGTCCACTCACAGCCGATTAAGCCATAAAATATATTACAAATAATAAAGTCCATTAAGGAATATGCAGAATATGCACGCTGCGGTCATGAGCAGATTCAAAGGATCAACTTGTGCTACACTTTGCAGGAAAGGGCCCACTGAACAGCAGGTGGTTAATCAAGCTATAGAGCGGCCAGTATTAATCATAATACAATAACTTTTTTACTGAAAAGTACGATAGGCTGATCCTCTTTAATCTAATCCTCCTTTCAAGTAATGAGAATTTTTTTCTGTTATTAGTCCACAACGAAGTATTTGTCTCGGTTGTGATATTTCCCCTGTCAAACAAGATTATACCAGAAAAGTGCTCGAAGAACAATTGATTCCTTGAACTTACAGTATGAAAATCTTCACATGATTCTCATGCTAGCATCAACATCACATAATGTTAAAAGAAAAACCAAGTTGTCGTTGAGTTGACAAAATAAATCGTTACGCTGACCTCCAACTATTAGACGTCCCTATCGAATCTACTATTGCTTCGATATCTCTTCACAGAAAAAAGCAACAAAACTTTTCAGGTGGAGGGAAAAGAATAAAACCAGCAAGTTAAAAATTCAATGTATGACTCATAGTATTTGACTTCCAGACAAAAGCCATATCTCCCCACCTAGCATTCAAGTCTGGATCATTTACATTTAGAAAACAAATGCATATAACATATTCAGAGAAACAGGTTGGAAAAACAAAAATTATGGGATTACAAATGAAACTTGAGTTCCTTACATAGTCACATTTTTCTGTATCACTCTTTTTTTTTAATATGTAAGAATGTAAAAGATCTAAGATGCGCCTCCCCCAAGAAGTTCAGAACGAAAATTGAGTCAGTTCTAGTCTTCTTCTCTAGCTCATGTCAAAAGCATCCACATCAACAAAACTAGTGTCATAATTACTATTCAGACACAAATATCAAAAGTCATTTTCCACAAAGAAAACAGTAATTATCTCTGGCACATTCCAAGCATTACGATCAGTCACAAGGTGAAAAGAAAGACCAGATATGATACGATCGTGTTAGGGGAGCCCCAGTGATAGTGAGAATCTAAACTGAAAGAACTAAAAGAAGAAAAATGAATCATCAGTCATCAGACTCTGATATCACGACTCCATGCTAAATATGGTTGGAGAGAAAGATGCCCACGAAAGGGGCATATTGATCTCTTTTGACCTATGTTACAGGTAACATATTTTGCACACAAATTGTGCCAATTATCTGATGATTCAACCAGCGGAGAAGGAAGGTTCAAATTTCACTACCATTTTTCACCAATGATAAACAGTTAGCTAATTTCGGTTTCAGGTTATTAAGAAGAAAGAAATGACCACTCACATTACCTTAAGAATGATTCACATCCAAAGTTTAACTTGTTGCTTTGACTCCCTCTGCCCAAGGGGAGGCCCATAAAATGTTGTTGGATAAGGCAATTATTTCAAACTTTGTGATTGCAATCTACTTGTTGTGCAGATGTGAAGATTTGGATCCTGATTTTTCTGTTCATAGATATTGTTTTTATGCTGTCCTGGCTCTGGTGGGTCAAGGTTTTCAAGGCCCAGTAGCATCCCCCGCAAACAGACTCGAATAATGATTAGAACACAAAGGTGCCCTAATACTCTTATAGTTCAGTCGTTTAATATGGCCTTTTACTAGCTCTGTTGACTGTTGCTGTTTCTTTATGCTGGCTTATTTTGTGTTCGGGGTATGGTTTTTGGTTCCGACATTAAAATGTTAGAAGAAAAAGTAAAATTAATTCGAATATTATAATACTAAAATTATGGATAGTGTGATTCACCATATTTTCTATATTGATGTTTGATGATAAATATATATTAAAGTTTAAATAAAATATAGAAGTATGATAAATGATACTCTTCTGGTTCTAAATATAAGACCCATTTTGTAGTATAATTTATATTAAAAATGAGTCATCAGAGGACTAATAGATGTGGAGATATAATACAAGTGTTACATTTGCATTATTATTATTTTTGAATAAATGACTACATAAATATATAGAATTTAATTTGAATTTGTAATGCTTGTTCTTTGCATAATGCCACTTGGTATCATCTATTCATTTGACACAGCTACAGTGCTGATGTTAATACATGCTCTCTCTTGAATTAGTAGACATGATGGGGGGACCAATTTGCAAATACACACTTCCTTCTCCCCATCATAAGCAGGCCAGACTCAGGGTTGGCACAATGTACAACAAAATGGAAAAGATGTAGTTAAACTTGCACACAAAGCACATAGAAAACCCTGAATCAGCATTCAGATTTATGCGGAGACAGAGTGTGGTTGGCCAATGCCCATTTATACGCCTTTTTTACACATACACGCATGGCTTCTACGCCTAACATGGTTCGCCAAAATTGATGTTCAAGACAGAAAAATAAGGAAGCCATGTTTTTATCTAAAGGGAAAGACGTGACAATTTTGTGGTCCAGGATTTCTCGGTCATTGATACTAAAGAAACCAAGACCATTCAGTTTGTTATAAAAAGAAGACGCAAATTAATCAGTTACAATGGTAATGCACAAAAGTTAGTCGAAATAGAGTTAGCCAAAAAAGAAGTTGATGAATTAAGCTAGTCGAGCCGGATCTATGTAATAGAAATTCCAACGAAACATTTAACCAAAAAGAACAAAGATAAATTCCAATGAAACAATATTTTGACTCTTAAATATTGTATACTGCAAACATTTGTATGATTTGCAATTCTTTTTCCCTGTGGATTAGAATTCCAAAATATTGTAGCTCAAACATCAATAGCTCACATACAAGAGGAGATATTTTAAATTTGACTAACTGAACATATATTTACATCAATCCACCAATAAGAATAACTCACATATGCAGTGTTACCGCCTTCGTTGAGCCGTGGGAGGCAACTTCTCTGAGGGACCAGTAGGAAGTTTCTGATTAGTCTGTCGCTCGATCCTCCTCTTGAGCTCTCTAAGTATTCGAATTTGTCCAAGCTTTTCAGGAGATAATTTGTCCCAATAAATCCCTGTAGCCAAATATTTTAGTTGGTCTTTTAACAATATCCCTAAACTGACATCAGAGTGGAGGGGGGGGGGGGTTACACTGTTCACAGTTGGAAATAGTTCATACTTGCTGTAATATAAAATTAAAGAAACGGAAATGAAAGATTGCAATACAATAATACTTACAACACATTATACATGCCATCATTAAATTTTGTTGAAATAACATAGATATTTAACTATTTTCAAAACTGATGGCGACTAGGTAGAATTCTCTTGAGCAAAAGTCAGTGAAGGCTTGTGTGCGTGTGTTTGGACAGACAGCTCGAGGACTTTGCTCTCCATTTTCAAGGAAGGTTGGCAATTTATTTAGAGTAAGTTTATATATGTTTTGAAAATAGAGAAGAGATTTATGTAATTGGTGTCTCTGTTCAAAATAAAATTCTTCTCTCATTGATATTGTACATTCAAGATTTCATTCTCCAGTATTCTTCCAGATGATCTTAACCTTGTGTTTCACATCCAAAAGCAAAAGAAGATAACAACATGGACTTCATCATAGATAGGCTTAACGGTCCATGCAAGTCCAAAAGTAATTCAGAATACGGAGTTGGAAAATTGAATGATATAAGGGAAAAAGTCAGGCGTGCCAGTTCATAAGTATCAGCGCTGCACTTTCCTCAGAAGGTATCTCGGTGATCTACAAGCAAAAGGCTCGTTCCTCACGTCAATTGAATTGTCACTAAAAAAAAACCCATAGTTTGATACTAATGAAAAAACAAAAAGTGCATAATCACACCAACCTTGAGGTTTCGGAATTGATGTGTTGGTGAAAATAACCTGTGTTGGAGTGCATATGATATCCACAGGTACATCATGGATTAACAGCTTTTCAACCGGAATATCATCCACCAATTGGCAATCATGCACTGCAATGGCACTTCTTGTATTACAATATAGGCTTTAATTAATGAGGGAAAAAAAAATAAAGTTTAATCATACAAAAACATAGCCGTGGTATTTTTGAAAAATAAGACAATGAAACAGACTAATCAAAGAGTCAATGCATTTCCTAAGCTTGTCACACCGGTCATATTTAGTACTCCCTCCGTTCCTTATTATAAGAGACATTTGATGCTTATGGCATGTTTCTATATATAAGAGACACTTACAAGTTGTCTCTACTTTTTTGTGTTGATTTATTATTTTACCCATATTTATTATCTCCAACTCACACTCTCTCCCTCCCACTTCTCTTTCTTTTAATAATTTAATTGTTCTCTCTCATGCTCTCTTTCCTTATTAATGAGGGCATTTTTGAAAAAAAATTATACTTTTTACACATTAATTGTCTTAACTAATTTAACTGTTTTTTTAATCAACGTACTTCGGTTATTTGTTTCTTATAATAAGGAACGGAGGGAGTAATAAAATGCTAGAGTATTGGGGTTATTAGATAAAAAAAAATGTAAAGAGAGAGAACTGTAGTGTCAGCTTTTTAATACAGAACTTAAATTTATGATAATATGCTCACTTGAAAAATAGAAAAGCAAAATTATAAATG